>NW_020664534.1:1697593-1829919 GCF_002925995.2 Terrapene triunguis | reverse complement strand
TCCTGTTCTTTTTGCGGATACAGACTAACACGGCTGCTACTCTGAAATCTGTTAAACCAGGCAAGCCACCATCTTATATTAGAGCCATAATAATAAAAGCTTAAACAAGAAGAGCTTTAGTTATCCAGAGAAACTGGATTTAAAAAAGAAATGTACTAGATTAAAACATTGGGCTTTTCTCATTTTCTCTGGCTACATTCTTGCAATTAAAGGAATATGCATCCTCTCACAGTGGTGGCGTGAGACTGAATGGTACTTTGAAAATAAGGAAGTAATATGAATACTTTCTCTTGTTTTAATCTTGTAAGTGACAGCTAGTTCAGCTCAAAGTTCACCTCTTCCCTTTCAGTTGCTTAATGAGGTGTTAGGAAAACACACAACTTGTTGCAATGTGTAATACAGCTTCTCTTCAAGTGCAATTCTAATGTGTAATATTGGCCTCCTGGGGTCCCACGTTTTCGTTAGACTTGAATTCCGGATTAAATGTGCTCAGTTTGCAAGTAAAATTATCAGAGTGGCCGACTATTGGACTGAAGTGTGGAGGATGTTAGAAAATGTGGAACGGAGGGAAATCCAGGGATCCTCCCTTGGAAAATGATGAAATACCAAGTACAGCTTCCTCCATTTTAGAAGGTTTAAATATTTCAAAACAAAGGGCTAGATTGTGTCTTAAAGCTACAGTCTTCGGCAGAGAGAGTGTTGAGAGCCATACTTCAGTAGGAATTGTGCTGGAGCAACATTTCCGCGTCCTTGGGGGCGGGTGTAGTGTGCATTCCTCTCCATTCCTTTCTAACTCTGCTGGCCAGTGCAAAGAGATGCCCCCACCTCTAACTTTTAACCTCTCACTCCAGTGGCCATGCTAGCCATGGACTAGCCATGCCCAAACCACAGCCATGCTGTAGATGCTTCCTCCTCACCATCTGCCCTAGAAACATTATGCCAAAAGTAAGACCACATGGTACTTACCCTAATGCAGAATGTCAGATAATTTGCCATTGTGGCAAGTCAGATTATGTCAGAATATGAAGAAAAGTGCAACTAATTCAGTAAAGCAGCAGAGCTCTGTGACCTACCGGGGTGCAATCTAGACCACTGAAGGGCTGTGTCACCCCTCCCCTGCAATCTTGGGTGCCTTACAATGCTTTGATGTAGTAGTGCCCACCTAGGCCTGTCAGGCAAGCCACACCCTGAGTGTCTGTCTGCAACTGCAACCTGCCAGCCATACTTGGTTTGCACTCTGGCTTTTACCAGCCTTGGTTACTTCTGCAGGGGGACCCCAACACACTCCCAGTCCTGTATTTCTCTCCCCCCCCCCCAAAATGTATATCTTGTACTGCACAGCCCTCTCCTGAACAGTCTCTGAATATATTAAGTCCATAATTCCTTTAAGGAAATAATATACACTAGCTTATTACCTTAAATGAGTTACCCAGAAACTTTAACTTAAACACAGTGGGTTAGATAAAACAAGTTTATTAACTACAAAGAGAGCTTTTAAGTGAGTACAAGCAATGAGATATAAAAGTCAAAAATGGTAACAAGAAAAATAAATATAAAAATGCTTTCTAGTACCTAGCTTAACAAATTATATTTGATTCAAGCAACATTTCTCACCACATGCTTCCAGCAGCATTGCTGATCAAACTCTTGAAATCAGGACCACCCCCCCCCCACACACACACACACACCCAGAGTCCAATGGTGGCTGCTTTTGTCTTTTCAAGTGCAAAGAGTGAGATGGCCAGGGAGGAGGGGGGTTGTCTTGGCATGTTCACCCTTCCTTTTTATAGTTTGACCCCATCTTGAAAAGCATTTCCATCTGAGAACCAAAAGACAAAGAATCTGTGTGGAAGGATGTTCCCTGCTGTGTTTTTCACCTGTTTAAGCTCACATGCAGATTTCCTTTTGTTTCCTCTCTTCCTCCATTCTGTTTGACTCTGGTTACTGCTTAAATGCAAATTAAGGCAAACACACACTCTTTTGTTCAAGACAGGTCTGTTTGACCAGTTAGGTGCTACGGGAGACTGAACATGTATTTTTAACATCATACAGGGGGCAATTAATAACTTTACACATAATGCTGCTATATACATTTTGCCATGATATTACAAGTTATGAGTTGTCAAATAATACCTCACAAGGCATACCTTGTACAAATATTATAACAAAAGTGTGGCGGGTGTGAATGCAGGGATGAATTCTATCACAGTCCCCCAAGATGCTTTTATCAGATTCCTATAGAAACATAGTGGGCCAAATTCTGCACTTACTTACCAGAGTGCAGTGCTTCAGAGCTTATAAATCTATGAAAGGCAGAAACAACACTGAAAAACAAAGCCAAAAAACCCCCAAACTGTTAAACCAAGACAAACTATTCCCTGTCAGCTCTCATTCACAGCCAGGTCTGTCAGCCTACATATTTATATTTCCTAACGTCGCCAAATATAGATATAATCAGACTGAGTGGGTTTTTGTAATGCTTTGGCACTCATCTTTGCATAAAATTAATTATAGTTTTGTTGGCCTTGATTTTATTCTCCTTTTTCTTCACTTTTTGTTTTCTGCCTCTTTTCCTTATTTCCCTTTCCCTTCTTATCCTTTCATATCTCCTTCTCCAGTTCAATCCCTCATTTCCCCATTCCCCTGGTTGTCCCTGGAATTTGCCTCCTCTAATGGTCTTCATGCCCTTCCTTCTCTCCGCTTACCTCATGGAATCTTTCTCCCATTTTCTCTTCCTTTCCCAGGTCTCCCTCTACTTCCTTGGGTCCCTCTCCCTTGAGTCTCTCTGAAACTGTCTCCCCCTCTTCTTTTATGCTCTTCCCAATCCCCTTGGATCACCTAGCTCACACTCTTCCTATCCCCTTCCATTTCTGCCTCCTCACTCCCTCATCTTTCTCCATCTCTCTCCCCTTGCTCCAAGTTGAAGCTTCTCTCAAGTCTGTCTTGGGGAGTCTCTCTCCTGTGTCTGTTTCCTCTTAGCACATCATTCCCACAAAATATCCCTAACCTCTCCACACACCACCCCTTCATTTTGCACGTCCTCAGACCTCGGGGACTCTGCAGCCAAACCTAATCAAAATTTTTTTGATAGAACAGTTTTCTGTTGGAAAATGCCATTTTGTTGAAATGGCAGTGTTTCACAGGAATGTGTTGATTTCAGCAGAATTTCTGATGAATAAATTACACAATGACTCAAATCAAAGTGGAATATTTCATTTATGCTTTCTTTTGATTTTTATATTACTATTTAATATATGTAAATGCAATTAATATTTTATATTTCATCTATATATTGTAGAAATATGATGTGGCTGGTAGGACACTAACCTTCATTTCCTGGCCCCAACAATCCTGTAACAAGGGTCAGGGTTCCAAAAGGCTTTACAAATGTCAGGATCAGTTCTAGCCACTGACTCCACTGGCAATTCTTACTACTACTATATTTTTTAAATCAAATGTGTATCAAACATAGTTAACATAATCAACCAAAAATAACCCCAAATTAATAGTTTATGAATAAAATAGACAAATGGAGACTTTTAGGATGGAGGCTATCATATTGGATGTTTGTCAGTAACTATCATCTGGGAACCTTAATATTTTTCTGATTGCTAGGCTGCTTCTTGTTCTAGTTCCTTCTGCAGTGACCTACTCAGTCACTGCATTTGGTAGGGCTGCCTTGCCTTTTTAGATTAAGCCTAATGTATCTTCAGTATGAAATCTGAAAAGGAGGCTGCACTACCATTATACGTGGGCTCTGGGGCTGCTCTCCTTAATCACATGCCTTCCATTTACTTCAGTAGAAAATTTGCCTGAGTGAGGGACAGGCTTAGGCATTTCAGACTGTTATGCGCTTACAGAGCTTTTTTTAAAAAGATTTTTATCTTGTTTTAAATGGCCATTCAGTGGGCCTTAATGAAGACTAATTACTTTCTTTGCTTAAAGAAAATAAAATAAACACAGTGACTTCATTTATAAATGGTGGCATGAACATGCACAATTTCAATATTGCACTAATATTTATTGTTTTCAAAGACCTCATATGAGGGGGTGAGGCGAGAAGGGCCTTTTGACACTGTTACAGCAGTGTGGTAGCAGGGTGAGGACTGGAACATTTCAAAGCTTCAACTGTTCCTCAGAATGTCTCTCTGGGCTGGTGCCTCTGCTCAAAGAAGCAATCTTGCGGGGAGAAAAAAGAAGCCTTCATAGGTTGTAAAGTGGCTGTCAGGATTTGCTCCTCGGAGAACTGAATCCTAAATGTCAGACTTTGCTGGATGGTTTTCTGTAAAATCATAAGAAGAATTAGCCTCATTTTACATTTTTAAACTCTAGATCAGGGATCGGCAACCTTTGGCATGCAGCTCACCAGGGTAAGCACTCTGGCGGGCCGGGCTGGTTTGTTTACCTGCAGCGTCCGCAGGGTGGCTCCCACTGGTCGCGGTTTGCCGCTCCAGGCCAATGGGGGCTGCAGGAAGCGGTGCGGGACGAGGGATGTGCTGGCCTCCACTTCCAGCAGCCCCCATTGGCCTGGAGCGGTGAACCGTGGCCAGTGAGAGCTGCAATCCGCCGAACCTGCGGATGCTGCAGGTAAACAAACCAGCCTGGCCCGCCAGAGTGCTTACCCTGGCGAGCCGCATGCCAAAGGTTGCCGATCCCTGCTCTAGATCGAACTGAGCAAAGTCATATAAAGAATTGCCTTTATTTCATGTTTAGTAAGTTTTTGTTTGTTTGTTTTTTGTTTTTGTTTTTTCCCCCCCCTCCCTCTGTAAATATTTCAAATGAAGCATTATACTGTTGTTGGATGTCTTTATCCATGCAGGGCCAAATCTCACTGCTCAGACAAGTGGTCCCATTCACCTTGCCTGTGTTTGAATTCTTAGTGCGGTGCTAGGAGATTGCCCTATACTGATGCACTTCTCCTGCTGGTCACAATAGTGAGAGCACTAAGGGTACGTCTATACTTACTTCCTGGTCCGGATGTAAGCGATCGATCTTCTGGGATCGATTTATCGCGTCTTGTCTAGACGCAATAAATCGATCCCGGATCAATCCCGGAAGTGCTTGCCGTCGACGCTGGTACTCCAGCTCACCGAGAGGAGTACGCGGCATCGACGGGGGAGCCTGCCTGCAGCGTCTGGACCCGCGGTAAGTTCGGACTAAGGTACTTCGAACCTTAGTCCGAAGTGGGGGGTTAGTGTGGACCAGGCCTAATGTAAGCAATGCACTGGTGTGTCAATACCTGTGCTGTCTAGACCTGTTCTGATCAGGATTAGGCTACACTGTGGCAGAAGCACCTGCCCTCTCGTTGCTGCTACCTCCAGTGGAGCTACAAAGTTGGGACACTTCCCAAAACAATTTCATGTAGACGCAAGCCATTGAAGCCAATGGGACTTGTCCAGTGACTAAGGCGAGCAGGAGTTAGCCAGTGGCTGATCTCTACTTTTCTCTGTTTTAGGTCGTCTCCTTTTTGATTTTACTCACTTATAAAAGTAAACGTAATGAAAATGTAGCCCCCCCCCCCGAATTATAGAAAAGCCCCAGATAATGCTTTTTCCATTTGAGTTAAATTGTCCTCCTTTAATTCCTCTGATGCTGGCTATATTTCAGAACATACTGCGATAGTGATTGGTTTATATTATTACTGTTTGAAATTACAAATGATTTCTGTTTCTAATAGAAGTAGTAAATGAGGAGCCTTTTTATCTGTGTGGAGCAGCTGTGAGGGTAGAATTTCCCTAGCAGTGAAAAATCTTCAGGAGATCCAATTCCTATCTCCCCCGTCCCTTCCATCCTCCCTCTAATCAGTACAGTAGGTTTGGCAACCTGTCATTATCCTGACAGTGATTTTTTTTTTTTTTTTTTTTTTTTGTTCCTTGCAGGAAAAGCCTTCCAAATAATACCAGTCATAAATTGAGCAGACAGAGCCCATTGGTTCTAGCTCAGTATGATTCTATAAACCCTCTGTGCAAGAAACGTTTGTTGCTCTGACTGACAGGGTAATTTTGGAGAGTAATGAGTAAAGATGGATGTCCCTGAGCAATTAATCAGACTTCTGTTGGCAACTCTCTCTGTCAATATTCAAAGCTGTCGTCTTCGTTATTTCAGAAACCAGGTAAAAGAGGATAATACCCGTGGATTCCCCTTGTGCTAAATTATGTAAAACTTGATAGTGGCAGTTGGTGACAAAGTGAAAAGAGGTAGAATTTTAATATATAGACAAGGGCTCTGTTCTTTTATTTTTCATTCTGTATTGCTGCTGTCAGATAAATCATGAAGGCATCTAATTCTGAATTAGCACACAGCATTTTTCAGCCTGAGAATGAACACACTAGTGCCTAATGACTGCCTGAGGTGAATGGGAAGTAGGAGCCCCCCAGAATATAGAGCTTAGGTTTGATCCATTTTGTCTGCATCTCTTTGAAATTTGTTTCCAGGCCTTCTATTAAGGGCCTCGTCTTGCTCCTGCTGAAGTCAGTGGGAATTTTGCTAATGACTTCTGTTAGGGGTAGGATTGGGCTGTACACATGGTGACAGTTCCAGTTGTAAACTAGAACTCTGACATTTATGAACCTTATTTCCTAGGCTCAGTGCTGCCTCCTTAATCTTGCCTGTATCCCTTATGCACATGATGAGTCCTGTAGCCACACTGATTACTCATTCCATGCGTGGGGGGTTCCAAGCTCAGGCCCTAGTGCAGGGTTAAATGAGCTAGTCCAGGGGTCTCAAACTCAAATGACCATGAGGGCCACATGAGGACTAGTACATTGGCCCGAGGGCCGCATTACTGACGCCTCCCCCCGCCGCCCTCGGTCCCGTCCCCACTCCACCCCTTCCATGAGGCCCCACCCCTGGCCCGCCTCTTCCCACCCCTTCCCTGCCCCCATTCCAACCCCTTCCCCGAAATCCCCACCCCAACTCTGCCCCCAGGGGGTGCAGGAGGGGTGTGGGGTGTGGTGGGGGCTCAGGGCAGGGAGTTGGGGTGTGGGGTGCAGGAGGGGTGAGGGGTACAGCAAGGGGTCAGGGTGCAGGGTGCGGCAGGGGCTCAGGGCAGGGGGTCGGGGTGCAGGGGGCTCAGGACAGGGGTCAGGGTGCAGGATAGGTGCAGGGTACAGCAGGGCGTCGGGGTGCAGGAGGGGTGCGGCATGGGGCTCAGGGCAGTGGGTTGGGATGCAGGAGTGGTGCGGGGTGAGGCAGGGGGTCGGGGTGCAGGAGAGGTGCAGGGTATGGCAGGGGGTTGGGGTGCAGGGTGCAGCAGGGGGCTCAGAGTAGGGGGTTTGGCTGCAGGAGAGGTTCGGGGGGCAGGATCTGGCCTGGCGCATACCGGGGGCAGGGCAGACTCCCTGCCTGTCTGCCCTGCCCCCGCAAGAGGCTGGAACGTGGGGAAGTGGGGGCAGAGGGCTGTGTGTTTCTGTTGCTTGAGGCACCGCTGCCAGCAGCTCCCATTGGCCGCGGTTCCCCGTTCCCGGCCAATTGGAGCTGCTGGGGGCGCTGCCTGAAGCAACAGTCACACACAGCCCCTCCGCCCCCCCCTTCCCCACGTTCCAGCCTCTTCCCGGAGCTGCGCAGGGCAGGGCAGGCAGGCAGGGAGCATACCCTGCTCCTGGTGCACGTCCGGCCGGAGCCGCTCTGGTAAACACCAGAGGGAGGGCAGGGGGGGCTGCGAGGGGCTCGCGGGCCGCAGAAAATCACGTGTTTGGTTACATAAATCAAATGGTATTGCTTCCGTACCCTGATTGGATGACACTCTTTTTAAAAAGCCAAATATCTAATAGTGAATAATGCATCCTTTCACTTTGATTCTAACCAGATGGATGGACAAACAAACAGACAAAAATACACAGAATTCTTCCCTTTCCGGGATTTAATTTTGTCTAAAGTTTTTTCCCTCTTCCATGATATAAAGAAAAAAGCAAAACACAATGTTTCCAGTGGTCAAGCTGTGACATTCAGTCTCCTCACAGACTGAGACCAGTATTTCTCTACTACCAGTGACGCTTCCTTGGCTCTTCCTTCCATTTTATATCCAGCAGCTAAGTCCTGCACTTTCAGGCCCCAATTCTCCAAAGAATTACCCATGTGCTTAACTTTATGCATTGAGTAGTCCTACTGAAGCCGATAGAACTAGTCGCAGAGCACAAAATTAAGCAGGTGTCTTAGCAGGATCAAAACCTAAATGCTGGAAGAAAAACTGGGTTGTGTGCTTTGGCCCTAACTGAGTTACCCTATTCTAGCTGTATGGGTGGCCTCACAAGACCTGGGCGGGTAGCATACTGCAACAGAGACTGAATAGCCTTTGTTCACATGTTCCCCAAACATTTGTCCAAAAAAAGGGTGGGGGGTTGAACATGGTCAGACCTAGCAGCCATTTGAAATTCAAACAAAGGCTTTATGAACACTGGGTGGGATTCATGAAGGTAGTTAAATGCCTACATCCTGTTTTTAGGTACCACTGAGATCCACAATCTCCCACTCAGCTGCCATCTAACCCTGTAGGCATCTAAACTCACTTGGCATCTAAGTTTTTTCCTTTGAGCATGAGTACTGCAGTCTCCTTCTTGGCATCTGGGTGCCTATCTCCTGCCTCAGCATATGCACCCTAGATGTCCAGGTGCCTATGTCCTACCTAAGCTCCAGAACAATTCACAAACCAGGACAGGCAAGCATTCGGCTTGCCAAACTGGTGTATGGGAGCTGGATCTGGTAGGCAGGCTCTAAGCATGCCTACTGGATAGGTCCCATCAGGCAAGTTCACACAAAACAGTTGCGGGAGAGAGGGGGGCGGGAAGAGGACTAGGCTCTCTCTTATAACCTTTAGCCCAGTGCAGGGGTTCCCAAACTTGGTTCATGGCTTGTTCAGGATAAGCCCCTGGCGGGCTGTGAGACACTTTATTTACCTGTGTGTCCGCAGCTACGGCCGCTCGCAGCTCTCAGTGGCCGCGGTTGTAAACAAAGCATCTCATGACCTGCCAGGGGCTTACCCTGAACAAGCCACAAACAAAGTTTGGGAACCCCTGGTCCAGTGCTTAGGGTACTCGGAGGATGTGAGAGACCCCTGATTCAAGTCCTCACACTGTCTGAGGGGAAGAAGTGATTTGAACTGAGATTCACTAACTCTCAGAGGAGTGCCCTCACCACTAGGCTATAGAATATTCTGATGTTTGTCTCCCTCAGTCTCGCCTATTGAAGTTGTTCCACTTTAAACAATGGTATACTTAAATATTACTTGGGCCAGAGAGAGAGAGAGAGAGAGCATAAGAAGGACACTATACCTAATGGTTAGGGCATGCACCTAGGAAGTAGCAGGTCCCTGTTCAAATCTGTTCTCCACCTCAGGAGTAGGGGAGACTTGAACTGGGCATCTCCCACATTCGGGTTGAGTACCAAAACCATTAGACTCAAGATTATAAGGGAGATCATCCTCCCACTCCCCTCCTGCTGTTTTGTTGTGGGTCCTGCACACAACTTAGGCAGCCAGATGCCTATCTCTTCCCCAGTAGGTGGATTACTAGCAAAGCTAAGTGCCTTTTTGCAGTCTGGCCTTAAATGCCTATCTCCAAACGAGGGGTAGGGTTTAGCACACCTCTGTGACATTGCACCCCATATTCTTCGTAGAGATATTATATGATTATGGCATAACTAAGAAATTATTTTATGCAAGATAGGTCATGTGAGATCATTGGAAAGCTTAGTATTTACTGCATACAATTATCCTATTTGCATGTATGTATCATTTTTGTATCTGAAGTTAGGAATATTGACTATATATCTGTATTACAAATGTGTTTACATCTGGAGAACGCCCACTAGTCAAAAAACTCTCAGTCTAGATGGCTGGCTGGGAAGAGTCCTTTCAGACTCAAGAGCAATTAGAAGAAAACAATAGGCCTTGGTGGGAGATAACCTTCTTCTGGGGAGCCTTCCTGAGGACACGACAGACAGCATCCAAGTTATGGTGGCTGTGACACTACAGGGACATGTGACCTGGTCACCTGGTGCTGGACTCAAACTTGGGATACCAATTTTGGGAAACCGTTTTGGGAAACAAAGGGTATTCAGTCTCTGTTTTTCCACTGGCTGGCGTTGGAACCAAGCTTTGAGACAAAGGGTTCCCATCATAGGCAAAAGCTGTTTAAAGCAGGGGAGTGACATCATTGTGGTTTGTCACTGACTCCCCACCCAAAGAGACTCCTGGAAATACCTGAGGAACAAAGACTGAACTGGGGGAAGTGCTGGACCCAGGCTAAAGGAATTTTTAGCCTGTGAATGGAACACCTGGGATTTCTAAGCTGTAAGCCAGCACAGCTTGCCCCTTAAGAACCTGCAGCCTGTTTGTATCCTCGTTTAGGGTGAGAATTTGCTATTCATATCCGGTCTATGTAGCATATTAAGCTTAGTTTGCATGTTTTATTTATTTCCCAGGTAACCTGCTTTGATTTGACTGCTGTCCCTTATAATGACTTACATTTTATCTTTTGTAGTTAATAAACTTGTTTTTGCTTGGTCTAAAACCAGTGTATGTGGAAATCATAACTTGGGGCAGAAAGCTGTGGAAGGAATATCCTTCTCAACGTTGAGGGAGGGGGCAAATTTCATGTACAGTTCCCTTTGCAGCGCAAGATGGTATAATTTTGGGTTTACACTCCCAAGCTACTCAGACACACGCACGCACACACGCACACACACACACCCTCTGAAGTTGCTTAGCTGAAGCCTCCCCATGCAGAGCTGATCACAGCATCTGTATGTAACTGCAGCTGGGGGTGTCCCTACCTGTATATGTGCTGGTAAAAGTGCAGGCTGGAGCCTGGGAGAGGGCTTGGCATGCTGGTCACAGCAGTATAGTGTAAAGGGAGCCCAGGCTGGTGAGACAGGGGGGCTCAGTGGTACTCTAGTTCCAGGTGGCACCCAAGGGGGAACTCATCACAACCTCCCTCTGGTCAACCTATCCCATTGGCTAGTTTAGGTGGCTCCCTGCCTATCCCTGTGGGCTTTGTGGATTGCAGTCTAAGGCCTGCCTCACCCCATTCATTGTATAGGGAGCCCAGGCATCTAACTCTGGTTTTGTGGATCCCAGTCAGGCCCACCGACAGAAATTCCAGGGCCATCCCTAGGGGAGGGTGGGGCCCAGGGGCAGAAGTGATGAATCCGTCACTTCTGGGACTGCCCATGATGGCCCATGGGGCGGGGGGGGGTCCCCCCAAAGCAGGGGACCGGAGCGGTCTCGCACACCTAAGCGCCCTGCAGCCCGCCTGGGTGATTTAAAAGGGCCCAGTCCCCTGGGCCATTGCCCCCTTCCCCCGCCTTTCCCTCTGTCCGCAGGCTTGATCCCAGTGGTGTTAAAGTGATTTTCTAGGTGCTAATGTGTTAGGCCTAAGTCCCTTCATGGATCCCACCCACTGTCTCTGCGATATTTAACCAGCTCCATTATAATTAATGTGGATTCTATACGTATATATTAACACTGATTCTATATATAATCAATCTGCCCAAGGAGCATATAGGTGACAGAAAAAAAGTTTTACATCGAAGAGGGAAATCAAAGACCTCACAAACAGGAGTTCTAATATCCATGTCATAACAGAAGGAAAAGGGTCAACCTCGAGAAATGTAAGAGGTAGATACAGATGAATTAAAGTAACCCTAATGAGCCAGATCAATTACTGTTGTAAATAAAATAATAGCAGGCTCAAAATTCTGCAGTCCTTACTCAGGCAAAACTCTAATTGAAGTGAATGGGAATTGAAGATGAGCCTTCTCCAAAGTGTGAAAAGAGCTGAGAGATTATTTTTCTCACAACTTGGAAAGTATTTGAAAAGGAACAAACCTTTATCACTGAAGAATAAGGAGCAAGTTAAGAAACACCTTCAATCCTTGTCTGCTGCAGATGACCCCTGATTGACTTTGAGGCAGTAACAAAAGCTTAATCTTGTTTGCAATATATTGAGAGATGGCTGGTGTAGATTGACTATGAAAGGGTAGCCTCTGCACTGAGCTCAAAGTGACACATGAAAAGCAAATTGTTTTAAAGGTTCCAAATATCATTAAGTTTTTCTCCTTGTAACTTTGCTTAAATCTTTGATTCATTGTCCGCTTCACAAAGGTACAAAGCTAATGCAATATATTGCTCAGGTGCGTGCTGAACAAAATTTCAGAAGTGAAGCTGAGATGGATGGGATGAGGGGCAAGAATGCAGTTCAAAAAAGCAAACCATTTATTGCAAATACAGTAATGAAAATAATAACAAATCACACCAATGTCAAAATAGTGACATTCAGTCCATTTAATATCAGGGGCCTCTATAAGTCTGAGAACAGATGCAAAGTAGATTGAAATCCAAAATGGCAATTTTACAAGATACACCTGGCTCTAGAACAGGGGTGGGCAAACTTTTTGGCCTGAGGGCCACATCGGGGAATAGAAATTGTATGGTGGGCCATGAATGCTCATGAAATTGGGGTTGGGGTGTGGGAGGGGGTGAGGGCTCTGGTTGGGGGTGCGGGCTCTGGGGTGGGGATGGATGAGAGGTTTGGGGTGTAGCAGGGTGCTACAGGAGGCGATTGAGGGGTTTGGAGAGCGGGAGGGGGATCAGGGCTGGGGCAGGGGGTTGGGGTGAGGGGAGAGGCAGGGGTGCAGGCTCCGAGCAGCGGTTACCGCAAGCGGTTCCCAGAAGCAGTGGCATGTCCCTTCTCCGGCTCCTACACGGAGCACGGCCAGGCGGCTCTGAATGCTGCCCCATCCACAGAGGCACCACCCCTGCAGCTCCCATTGGTGCACCGTTGGGGACCATTGGAGCGTGTAGGAACCAGAGCAGGGCCAAGCCATGTGGCGCGGCCCCTGACCCAGCGCCCAGGCTGGAGCGCCGGAGCAGGGCCACGCCACGTGGTCTGGCCCCCAACCCAGTGCCCCGGTCGGAGCACCAGAGCGGGGCCAAGCCACGTGGTACGGCCCCGCTCCCACTCCCACTCCCCAGTGGTAGCTCACAGGCCGGCTTAAAACAGCTTTTGGGCCGGATCCGGCCTGCGGGCTGTAGTTTGCCCACCCCTGCTCTAGAAAGACATGTAAAGGTGAACAGACGAAAAGAGACTTGTCTGTTCAGTTAACAGGATTGTTCCTTCCATATTTAACGCAGACCTTGCAGAGTCACTAGGCTAATGGTTTTAAGGCAGATATTTGTGGTTTGGGATGACTTCAAGTATAGCAAAACAACACACAACCCCATCTTGGCACAAATGCTGAGATTCACCTGTCTGCCATCAGGTAGCATAATAGATTAGCTTGAAATTCTGGTGGGTTATGTGGGACACAAGACTGAGGATGTGTGTCAGATATAAACATTACTTTATAACAATTCTGTTTTCCTTTTATAATGATATATTAAAGCCCTTTATGGAATGACGCTGTAAAGCTAATTCATTGTCTCTCTGTGCTGAACTGCATGGAGGGGAGCCCACAGTGAGCCTGGGCAAAGGGTGGGGTAGTGGCAATGCTCGCAGAGCCCCCTAAGACATTGTTTCTTTGTGAGCTCTCACTATGAGAGTTCACATCTGTAGCACTCCAGTGCAGGCTGTGTCTTTAAAGCCACTGCATGTGCCCTAAAGTTCTGTAAAGAACTCTTGTATTTCCTTCAATCTGAAAAGACATCATCACAGACCTGAAAGATATAATCTAAGATTCTCATTCAGTTTCTACATTCAAAACTCTTTATTTGGCATGTTGCTCATAAATACCTTAAATTCAGGCATAATTACCTCCCTTTAAATTTTTCTCAAAATGTTACTATTCTCTTTTCTTGTTTCCAGCAGCATTTTTACCGGGGCATGAATATGCATATCTCTCTATGAGACTGGAACACTTCAAGCTTTGCATAAAACACATTTTTGACCATTAGAACACTTATAAATGGCAAATAAAATTGACTGCAATGCACTGTATTTGGTTTTTTTGCTGCTGTCTATTGATCTTATATTTTCTCCTCAGCTCACAGCTCTTTGAGTGGTTTGTCTCTTTCCTTCTTCGTTTCGTTTCGCTTCTCTTGGTCCCAGAATTTCTCTGGCTGTATTTCCACTTCTTCTCCTAAAGGTTTCTGCCTGCTGCTGCTGCTTTTTAAGGTTTTATGGTCTAATCTAAAGCCCATTTCAGCCAATGGAAAGACTCCCAGTGACTTGGATCAGGACCTTACTCTTTTCACCTCCCTCAAGTCTCTCATATAACTATTCACCTTCTCTCTCTCTCTTTTTTTTTTTTTTTTTTTTTTAATATAGTCCGTGTTCTCGTGTGGTGAAATGCTAGCCCTATTGAAGTCTATGGCAGTTTTGCTATTCATTTCAGTGGAGCCAGGATTTCATCCCTGATTTCAACACAGTCTTTTCCAGTGATCTAAATGTTTGTATTATGCTGTGACTTCTACCTTATGCTATCTCTTATCACCTAGAACAGAGGAGGATATGCTCACTCTGTAAATACCTTCAAAGTCCACAGATTGCTGTCGGTGGGTGGTTTTTTTGGTTAACTTAAAACAATTTTGTGGAAGCAAGAATTTCTACAGCATTGATTTAAAAATACATTAAGTAATATACTGTTGTATCTATTAGATCTTCTAGATTGATTGACTTTGATATTTAAATATTAATTATTGAAAGAGGGTAGTCTTTCTCTGCATTTAAGATTGAAAATAGTTCTCCATTATAAACATGTTTATAGCCCTACTTTCAGCAAAAATAATTTAAGCCATCTGAAATTCTCTATGCAAATTCTAATCCCAGAATTGCCTTTTGCTGTTTGTTTTTGTTTTTTGAAAGCATAAGACAAATCAGATAATTGTTTGCAGTGTCATAACTGTGCTAGTCCCAGGATATGAGAGAGACAAGGTGGGTGAGGTAATATCTTTTATTGAACCAACTTCCACTGGTGAAAGAGACAAGCTTTCAAGCTCCACAGAGCTCTTCTTCAGGTCTGGGGAAAAGTAAAAACCAGAAAAGGCATTTCTGAGACATAATTAAGTACATTGCTTTTCACTTCTTGGATAGTTTCCTGTCATTTCCTTGGCTTATCAAAATTGTAACTCAAGACTTGGCCTAGAAACTCCAAGTTTGCAAACATCTAGATGCTGTCTCTGAGACACTACTCCCGTTCTGCGTACCTCTTTCTCTGTAGTTGCTGCAAATTACAACAACCTACACACACACTCAGCTCTGTTGGATGATGAGTCTCTCAAAACTGGGTGACTGGGCAACAAAATGTCAGATGAAATTCATTGCTGATAAATGCAAAGTAATGCACATTGGAAAACATAGTCCCAACTATACATATAAAATGATGGGATCTAAATTGGCTGTTACCACTCAAGAGAGACATCTTGGAGTCATTGTGGATAGTTCTCTGAAAACATCCACTCAATGTGCAGTGGCAGTCAAAAAAGCTAACAGACTGTTGGGAATCATTAGGAAAGGAATAGATGATAAGACAGAAAATATCATATTGGCTCTATATAAATCCATCTTGAATACTGCATAAAGATTGGGTCGCCCCATCTCTCAAAAGATATATTGAAATTGGAAAAGGTACAGAAAAGGGCAACAAAAATTATTAGGGGTATAGAACTGCTTCCAGATGAGAAGAGATTAAGAAGACAGGGACTTTTCAGCTTGTAAAAGAGATGACTAAGGGGGGATATGATAGAGGTTTATAAAATCATGACTGGTGTGGAGAAAATAAATAAGGAAGTGTTATTTACTCCTCATAACACAAGAACAAGGGGTCACTAAATGAAACTAGTAGGCAGCAAGTTTAAAACGAACAAAAGGAAGTATTTCTTCACACAACGCACAGTCAACCTGTGGAACTCTTTGCCAGGAGATGTTGTGAAGGCCAAGACTATAACAGGGTTCAAAAAAAGAACTAGATAAATTCATGGAGGATAGGTCCAGCATGGGCAGGGATGGTGTCCCTAGCCTCTGTTTGCCAGAAGCTGGGACTGGGCGACAGGGGATGGATCACTTGATTATCCGTTCTGTTCATTCCCTCTGAAGCACCTGGCATTGGCCACTGTTGGAAGGGCTAGATGGGCCATTGGCTGACCCAGTATGGCCGTTCTTATGAGTTGGGGGGAGGTTGGAACTAAAATTCATTCACCTCCTCTCCCCACCCACTACCAAGCACTTGCATTCCTCTGCATCTGAATCCAAGGTCTAGATTGCCCATTTGGGGCACAAAAGATGGGGGATTCTTACTCTTCTGCTTGGGCATGTAGCCAAAATCACAATTAATTCTGTTGGCCTCAATTGAGGGCTTGTGCCTTTGGCTAGTTTAGGAGATTTTGGTGGTACAAACCTTTCCTCTATACTTTGTGGTTGTAGGGAGGGAACACTTTTTCATGAACATTAATGCAATTCTGCTGTACGAAAGGAGGCAAGATTTGGAGAGGTGACACATTGAATGTGTATCTGCTGTGTGCCATAGAAACCAGTTCTGTGTTTGCTCCCTGTACAGCAATGCTCAACAGGGATTTAAGAGAGGTCAGAGCCAGAGGAGATTTCAAATGTTTTGTCCCTTTTTAAAATGTGATTTTAATTAGGAATTTCCTGCCTTTCTAACTATTTTTTTTTTTTTTAGCCACACAACTTTAGGGCATTTTCCCCTTGAGTTCCTAATAAATATTTGCAATGTAAATGCAAGCTTTACCAAGTTTTTGTAAGTGTGTTGGAATTTAATATTGCATTTCTGTAGTTCTGCATTTCATTATTACAATAAAATATAATTAAAGAGAAGTCTCACAGGGTCACTACAAGTAAATCCTTTTGAAATAATGCATATAAATCCATACTACCAAAGGGGAAAACCAATAGAAAAGTCATCGTATTATTGGTATATAGTAGAATGAAATCTATCCAATTTTAGCTAAAAGGCTTTGTTTTCAGTTTGCTGAATGTTTGCTTATGCAAAAGCAGCCGTCAAGAGAACAATGTGCTGGTGTAATAAACTTGTTAAATGTGAAATACTGTATGTGACTTGTTCTTTCTGTTTTTCAATTAGTTAAGTTTGAGGTTTTTCAGAAACTTTTAAAAAATCCCTTCAAGGCAGCCATTCACAGTCTTGGAAGATTGCAGGGCCATGATCAATGACTTGAGTTAAATCAGGGAAGTTTTTTAAGCTGTCTATATATTCCTAATAATGTTATTGCATGGCTTGCTGCCTTCTAATGCTACAGCTATATTACCCCAAGTAAAGAATATAATGCATAATTAAACACATTGCATTGTAAATAATTAAGATGCGCAATGTTAAAACTTCTGATATAAAATCAAAGACTGCTTGAGCGAGGTAAATAAAGATAAAAATCAACGTTTCCTGAAGGTGAAAAGTTGATTGTTTTTATTAATTTTTCTTCATTTATTCTCTCTAATATATAATATAAATTTGCAGCCGTGTGGTCTGAGTTAAGAGGAGAGACTGGCCTGCTGGCAGGAAAACCTTTCCCCAAAGTATCCACCATGAAGAAGTTCTGAATTTGAGTAAAAATGCTGTTCTACCACCACTGATATGTGAATAAAAAAACTGAAAACCAGAAAATTATTGTATTTCATCTGATCTTGGCTGTTGAGAATTCACATGGTAAAAATGAAATCACATGGTAAAAATGACAGCTTTCAAGGTAATTCAATTGAATAAGAATGATGAATCTAATTCTCCCAAGTTTAAATATAGATGATAATCGGTAAAATGTTGATGTGTCCATTTCACCATACCCATACAAACCGAAAAAATATTTCCATTGATGATGATAAAAATTTACATATAGGCAAAGTAAGAAAAATGGTGCTTGAGAACTTATTGGAGTTTGATTTAAGAATATTTACTTTGTATATATTGACATGTGATGTTGACAATTTTCATTTTTAGTGGTTATAAAGCTTTTTTGAATCTCAATGTCTTCTGTCATTAAATAATTGTCTGACACCTCCCATCATTTCACTCCCCTCATAATTTCCTACAACTTTGAAAATTTAAATAGGAAAAAAAATGAAAAAAGCTTTAAAATAAACATTATTATCCATCAAAATTATATAAAAAATAAAACCTGAATTCTGCCAAGCCCAGCTATATTCCACCAAAGACCCCAATCAGAACCAGGACCACTGCACTAGCCATTGTATAAACACACAAAGCGAGGTTTCTGCCCTGAAGAGCTTAGAAGAAAAATGTTTCCCTTTCCCCCATTATTCACAGGTCAAGATGAAATCCGGACTCCATTGAAGTCACTGAGAGCTTTATCATTGACTTCAGTGGGGCCAGCATTTCACCCACAATGTTTATATAGAGAGAGACATTTACCTATTTATACATCTTTTTATTTTTTCAAAAATGCGAAGTCATTATTGGCTATGCCCTCCAGTCCCTCAGTTTAGGATTTGCTGCAGGCATTACAACAGAAATGGGCCCTGAGGAGGGGTTCGAAGAAAGAGAAGCAGCTGAGCTGAGGAATGCTGTTCCATACACAAGGGGCAGTAGGGAAGAAAGCACAGATGTGGTCATGGGAGAAGTTGATAAGCAGGTGGTTGAGGCTGAAGATTTTCTTCACAATCATGCAAAAATGTGAACCTATCATGGTCACGCTGGGAAACCTTCCCATTTTACCGGTGACATTTCATTGACTTGAGTGGAGTTAGTCTTGGTCTTACACTGGTTTAAAATTATAACCGGGCCCTACGTGTCTAGAGCAGAGTTTTCTCATATTAGAGTCCCTGCTTTGGGAATTGCCTCCCCTTAAAAGCCTAGCAGAGTCTGACTTTAGAGACTCCTTGGGGACCCTCTGGTGAGGCACAGTATGTTTGCCATTTGATTGGCTCATTTTTGCTTAGTTTTTAATTGTATATTTTTGCCATTTTGTTTTTGGTGATTTGTGTTCATCTCTCAAAAGTGCCATGGCAACAAGTATTGTGACGATTAGTCAGATAAATGAACAATGCATATAGTGTTCTTGTTTATTCACAGTTCTTTTAAAATGAATACTTTTAATGTGTGGCAAGCATGTTTCAACAGCTGGCTAACATGCCAAAAGAGCAACATATGGTAGAGGATAGTTTTGTTCCCGGCTTTGCTGATTTCTTTTTTTCTTTTAATCCCATGAGCTTTAACCATTTCCATGCCTTTTTGTCATTTGAAAGAACCAAAAAGCAAGCAGCATCTTAATTTAGTTGTACAGAGGTTCTTGTAATATCCTCATATATCTGAGCACTTTCCAGTCATGTATTAAGTAATGTGAAGTTGTGTCTCTTTCATTTTCTTCCCAAGAGGAAAATTGAGTAGTGTAGTGTAGTGTTTGGCTCTCTGTGTGTGAATGCATTATATTTACCGTGCTTTGTGTTTATATTAGGTGAGGTTGAAGAAGATTGATTTGCAAGGTGGTGGTGAGGCATATGGCCCTATGGTTGTATCACAAATACTTTTTTGATTTGTCACATGCAAAAGCTCATGGCCTGAGACGGCTCAACGCATGTAATGCTCAAGGAGGGTTTTATTTTATTTTATTATTTATTTTTAAAGATTTCAACATTAAGCCCACTTTATGTTATCTCAGAGCCATGAATAGATAATTAACACAGCTCTACTCTGGCCAAGTACCCCTTCATGATACATTTTTCATTGAAGAAATAAGATACATCATCATTTTCAAACATCCCTTTAATAATTAAATATTCTCATACTCCCTTCTCCTTTTTAAGCCTGCACTACTGTGAGTGATTTCCCCCCTTAATGCCTTTTTTTTATGAAGATTGACGTTGACGGGTCTTCATTTAATTATTCTGTGATTACTGGAACTGTGAAGGAGGGCTGGCAGCTCATGTCAATATATTTTATGGCTTTATTTCATAGCATTTAATGCCATATCTTGAATGTTAATATTCAGTTAAACCTTTACACCACCCTAGCTTTCCTTTTGTTCCTAATGTTGTTCATAATATAATTTGATTTGTTTTAATAAAGTCTGCAAAGACAAACGTTTCTTTTTTCAGCCTACAGTAGATATGTGCTTTGGGGGCATTTATTTTTTAAGTCACTGAACTTTCATGTCCTTTTAGCATCTATTTTTTAAATTATTAGCCAAGCATAAAGTGCGCTTACTAATAAAGGTGTGTCTGTGTCCGTCTGTGTGCACACGCATGCTCCGTGTTGGCACTAGAGCCATGCCAAGGGGCTGAGAGTGATTTTAATAACATTTTTTGACATTCTGTTTCAGGTGATTTGGTAACAGAGACATTTTGGGGGTCTGGTTATTTCGTTCAACTAGTTGAAATCCTGAGCTTGCAAAATTAGCAGAAGTGGTCCACTTTTTAAAATGTAAATCCTTAAAAATTACTTTTATCATGTTTGGAAAGCAGAGTAGACTATAACAATACATGGACAAAAATACCATCACACACTGGATTCATTGTATTGATCTTGTAGTCTGAGGCCATGAATCCCAGGGTGTGTATGAGAGAGAGAGAGAATGCGATCAACAGTGAGAGCATGTAACATCTGAAAGGGGGGACTGGCAAACCTGATATTTCCACTCTGAGGCAGGGCTGCTCCCTCACACGACTTTGGTAACTTTTGATTGCACTTTTTAAAATATGTGGTTCATTTAAGCCATGTTTTATATTGAAGCACTTCTTGATAATGTTATATAAACTCAAAAATAGTAAGGCAGGCCTGACAGGCCCTCACTGGAGGCCACATCCCTGTCCCTCCAATGATAGAAAGAGAAACACAAGCAGAAGAGAGAAAGCAAGAAGGGCAACAATATGATACAACTGAAAAGAAGGGATCACTCAAAGCATATCCTTGTTTCTCCTCCAATTCTTTGCCTATCTTATCTATTTAGATTGTCAGGTCTTCAGGGGCAGAGATTGTATAATTTCTGGAATACAAATAATAAGATAACCCATAATTTTTTCTGAAATGTTTGGCCTAAAGGAGATGATGTCAGAAAAGGACAGTTTAACTCAGACAATAAGCACTACATGTGGCATATCTACTGTCTGAAGCCACTTATAGAAAGTCCATTTCAGACTCTCAGCTTATTCCATATGTTAAACATGGACAGGTGTATATTTTTAACAGTGAGAGTAATTAACCAGTGGAACAACTTCCCAAGGGATATGGTGGATTATCCATCAACTGAAATCTTTAAATCAAGACAGGATGTCTTTCTAAAAGATAGATATGCTTAGGGATTCTGTTTTCAGGGTTTGTTAATTTCATTTTTCAAGGTTTTATTTTTTAACAATTTTTGAGTTTTATGTAGCTGTCCTTAAATCAAGTGGGAGGGGTGGTTGAGGGGTTTTCCTATGTATATACTGTAATGAATAATCTCTTTGTAATGTTCCCTTGTGTGTTTTAACTTAGTATCCTTTCAACCAGCAGTACATTAAAGAGCTTCGGGAACCTTTAGTGCACACCAGGAAGGTCTACATGGACCAATTAATTAGCAACATGTTAGTGTGCTTTAGAAATCATAACTCTGTAGACTGCATTACTGCTTGTGTAAACAAACCCTTAGATCAAGTCACCATTTCTGGTATTTTCTGCTGTTTATTGGATAAGCACCGATTTATTTATTTATTTATTATTTTTTTTATTAAGGTGTTTATTGGTTAAAACTGAAAATCAGAATCCTTAGATATGCTCTAGCTCAGACAGAAGTTATGTGTTTGATGCAGAAATTACTGGGTGGAATTCTATGCCCTGTGTTATTGAGGAGGTCTGACTAGATGATGATCCCTTCTGGCATTAAAATCTATATAACTCAGAAGTAATGGGAGTCTTTCCATTGACTTCAATAGGCATTGGATGAGGCCTTGTAATAGCAGGTCAACAACACACTCCCCTCTCCCCCGTTTTGTGAAAATCCATCAAGTATAAGAAAGCATAACATTAGTGGATAGATCCCAGTGAAATGCTAACCCAAATTCACATAATGTTATTGAGTGTAAGCCCTGGAAAATTCTTCTTCTGTTCAGAATTATTACAGGGGCTTGGAACAAGGCTATATTAACTCAGGGCCTCTGCCTGCAACCCATTGTAGACAATTATGTAATACAAAATACCACCAGTTAATAACAAGCATGCTCAGAGAAATCTAGCTGTAGGAAGTCACACAATGGGTTGCAGGCATATGGGATAACTTGATCCTCACAACAGAGGGAAGAAACCCACCTATGGACTGTCCTGAGTGAGAAGGGAATTCTATTTTCCTGTCAGTAGTTTGATTCTTTTATTCATGTAGCTTCATGTGGCTTTCAGTTGACTAAACTGTATAAGTGGGAATAATTGCAAATAAGTGTTGCTGAAATGATTGACTAATAAGGTGGCAATAAACTGACCCAGTTTCCATGTATTAAATTTATTTTCTGCTGCAAGCTAGAAGCTCAGTATATATTACTTATAATTATTTGTATAATCTACCATGTGTTAAGCAGATCAATGGAGAGTGAAGTACTATAGAGGCACAGGCTATCAAACTGATAATATAAATTGGCTGAGGATAAATCAAACCATGACAAGGTCAGTATAGGATATGGGGCTTGATTTAATTCACAAGAAAGTCATTTCCAGTACATATTAAATGTCCAGCAGGATGCCAAGATTTAGGGCTAGAGCTATAGTTTGTCTTGGAACTATGGGATTTGAGATTTTGGGCAGTGTTTGATATTCAAAGCTCTTGGGAATAAGTTTGCATAGAGCGCAATACTACCCTTAATAACAACAATTTTGAGCATTACAAGATGAGGAAAGCATCTTGTCTTTAAGTAAACTGTGGAAACCATTCTTAAGAGCATCTTCTTATAAGGCATATTGCGCGAGTGGAAGACTGCATCTGGATTAAATGGCTAATTGGTATAATGATATGAATGCTCTGGAGGATTTAGAGAGGATTTCATGTTTGCAAAATAGGAAGATGGCTTGGATGGGATTTGGTCCTGATTTCTGCAGCTGTATCATTACTATGTTAAATCAGGAATGGACATCTGGCAGCCTGGGGGTTGCATCTGGCCTCCCAGGTCATTTTATCTGGCCTTCCCATAGCCAGCTGGTGGAAAATATTCTTTGGTAGGGCTGAGCAGGGCCATAGCAATGGGTGGGGCTGGGTGAGCTGTAGCACGCAGGCCTACCCAAATCTGAGGGTTAGGCACAGTGCTTAAAGTGAGGGGCATCACCAAGGGGTATGGAGCAGAGCCCAGGACTGGGAGCAGGATCCCATATGCCAGGCCGCAACGCCACTCATTAGCCCAGCCACCTCTCCATCACTCACACAAGGAAGGGGTTCCACCCCATGCCACCCAGCTCTAGTTATTGCTGTCCCGTTCCTCCCACAGCTGTCTGATTGTGGTCAGCCCATCCCTCCTCTCTCCTACCATGCCATGGATGGGTTAGGGCACATCTCTGCCAATGCGAGGACAGTAGCCAGGGCTGGGGGGCGAAACAGCAGAGCCCCCTCCCTGCTGGCATGACAGAGGGTCAGCTGGACCATATCTGAGTGGCGTTGTGACCTGGCACAGCCGGATATGCTGCTGCCAGTCTCTGCCTCTGCCCTGCTCAGCCATTTATACAGACTCTGTCCCATGGGGAACCCATGTGCCTGGCTTCCCATCAACACAGGCTCCAGTTCCATCCCATGCCACCCAGCTCTAGTTACTTCCTTCCCATTGGCAGAGGTGTGCCCAGTCCAGCCCACTGGTGGATGGCCTGGCCGGAACCTGATTGGCTCTCAGCTCCCAATCAGCCAATGGGAAGGCACTACCTGGAGCTAGGTGGTGTGGGGTGGAGTCGGAGCCTAGGTTCATGGGGAAGCAGAGCCAAGTGGATCAGTATGACTGGCAGCAGCAGCTGTTCTAAAAGATTGTGACCTTGCTTAATCTTAAATTCTGTAGGGCCCATCAAAGGGTTTTAGTCCATTTTTGTGGCCCTCTACTATCTTACAGTTGTCCATCCTTGTGTTCAAACACTATACTCTCTCTTTAGCACATATAATCTCTTGGGTTAATTTTTTAATGTTTAGTTACATGTATTTATGTATCACTTACTCAGCTTCTCCTTTCCTTTCTCGTCTACTTCTAGCAAAATTAAAGTATTTTAATCATGACAAATATGGGCAGATTATTCTGCTCCTACATAATTCATGGTGTTTTCAAGGGAACCATTGTTTTCCTCAGCCCATCATGTTTAAATTTCAAAATACAATAGTGATACTTTGCAGTTGGATAGAAGCTTCCATACAAATACTTACAAATGTTGATTCATTTAGACCCACAGCACCCGTGTATACTAAGCAAGTATTATCCCTGTTTTAGAAATAAGACCCATGAAACAGTGATTCAGTACCTTGCGTGTAAGCGCAAAGTAAAAAGTCTGAGGGAAAGCTGGGACTAGAACCCAGAGTTGTCCTGACTTCCTGTCCTGTGCCTTAAATACAAGACCTTTCTTCCTACCATGCACAATTCAGCATAAATAAACCGCAAACAAAGAATATTAATTTCAGCATCTTTTGAAACTCTAAGATGAGATGAGCACAGGCACGTCCCATACTTGCTCTTTGTTTATATCATGCAACTTGGTTTGAAGAGGTTAATAGGTTCTGTATTTCCCAATGGGGGCTGCAGTAAAGCCTGTAAACAGCTGGAGAAAGCCCATGTAAGATAGTTTCAATAAACCCTGTGGAAGCAAGAGCTGGTATATTCCAATCAAGAGAGACAGTTTAATTATCTAAATTTACATTCACATGTATTCATTAAGGTGGTTTCAGACACGTGTCAGTGGTCTGAGTGCATTTTACCTTTCAAGGTTTGAAATTTAAAATAAATAAACCCCAAAGATAAGGAAGCACTTATCTTAAGAACACCATAAACTACCTTAACTTTGCCCTTCAGAGAGGTCCATTAAGCACCAGGCTATGAGATATTCCGGAGTGGGTCTCTCCGTCTTTCCTGTTGAAGCTGTTCCACTTTGTATGAAATAATTAAATATTCACTGGGGCAGAGACAGTGTGAGAATGACTCGATAGCCCAGTGGTTAGGGCACTCATAGAAGGTAGGAGACCTGGGTTCAAGCCCCTGCTCCACATCAGGCAAAGGGGTGACTCTAACTACAGAACTTATTTTGTCTAAGGCCTTATTTTGTAAGGTGCCTTGCGTCAACCTAGCTGTGGAAGTGTCTGCACATAAATTTGGCTCCCACTGATGTAAGTGCCTCTCTACGCAGATTTAGTAACAGCACCTTCCTGAGTGGTGTAGAGTCACAGTCAATGTAATTAGGTCGATGCAGTGTCAGTATAGGTGCTGCATTGCTTACGTTGACTGTTACTGGCTTTCAGGAGCTGTCCCACAATGTCCCACACTGACAGTACAATCAATACAAGCACTCCTGGTGAGGATGCACACTGCCAACACAAGGAGCCAAGTGTACGTGCACACAAGTGATTTAATAACTGTGGTGGCTGTATGCTGATGTAAGTAAAGTAGACTTCATTTTGTAGTGTAGACATACCCTAAGTGGGCACTACCACAATAGCGATGTCTTGTACAGGGCCCAATCCAGTAGGGCGGCATACTCTAAGGCAGTTTCTGAGCATACCTATGCCTAGTGAATCCCACCAGGGCTTAGGCATGAGGGAGGCACTGAATAGCTTAGTGGCATCAGAACTGAGGTGACTTTGTGCATGTGCACCAGCAAAACTATAGGTGCCTATAGAATTAGGCTGCAGCTGAGCATTGGTTTGTGAATGCCAGTACTGCCCAAATGTTGGACTTGGGGACCTAAAAGAGCAGTTAGATACTTAAGTCTTCCTTATGAATCTACCCCTGGGTCTGTACTCAGGAATTTAACATTCGTCCATGTTTACTGTGGATGGCACTAAAGTAAGTAGTGCAATTTCCAATTACGATTAAATATCCCAGTTTTGGTCATCACTGATAAAATGAAACTGCTTGTGTTATGGATGGGATAAGGTAGTATGAGTTTTTGATTTCCTGATGTTATTCCTATGGGACATAACTAAGTTACTGTAGGTGCCTTGTTCAAGAAGTACAACTCTAACGTTTCATTTTCTGGGCTTCTGACATTAGTTTTGTTTGTTTGTTTGTTTTTAAACAACCAACTGTGATGGGTTCCCCCTAGGGTGCCACCTGGAACTGGGGTACCACTGAGTCCCCCTGAACCACCAGCCTGGGTTCCCTCTCACACTGCAGCTTATCACAGCAGTACAAAGCCCTCCAGCCTGCACTTTCTCCAGCATTCATACAGGCAGGGACACACCCAGCTGCAGTTACACACAGGCTCTCTAACCACCAGCTTCCCAGCCTGGGACCCCAGAGTAGTACCGTCCTGCCCTGATCAAATCTGGCCAGTATATGGGTTTAATACCCAGTCCGCCTGTCCTTCAATGTGAAGAGAACAATGCACACTTGTGGTAACCGAGCAGAGATTTTCCCCAAGCACTGCAGTCAAAGCTCACTGGTTTAGATTAAAACAAAAACAAGTTTATTAACTACAAAAGATAGATTTTAAGTGATTATAAGTTATAGCAAACAGATCAAAGCTGATTACCTAGTAAATGAACAAAAAACGCAAACTAATCTTAATATACTAAATAGGTTGGATATGAATAAGCAGATTCTCACCCTGATAAATGATACAAGTAGGCTGCAGATTCTTAAAGGGCAAGCTGCACTTACTTTACAGCTTAGAACCCCTAGGTGTTTCATACACAGGCTAGAAATCCCTTTAGCCTGGATCCGGCACTTCCCCCAGTTCAGTCTTTGTTCCTCAGGTGTTTTTAGGAGTCTTCTTGTGTGGGGAGTGAAGAACCACAGATGATGTCACTCCCTGCCTTATATAGCTTTTGCATAGGGCAGGAACCCTTTGTTCCAAAGCTTGGTTCCCAGACCAGTCTGTGGAAAAATACTGACATCCCAAGATGGAGTCCAGCATCATGTGGCCTGGTCACATGTCCTTGTAGAGTCATAGCAGCCATCACTCACAGGCTGTCTGTAGCGTACTCAGGAAGGCTCACCAGGTGGGAGATAAACTTCTTCTAAGGCCGATTGTTTTCCCTAGTGGCTCATTGCCCTGAATAGTCCCTTCCCAACCAGCTATCTAGACTGAAAGCATCTTGTCTATTGGGCATTACCAAGGTGTAATGACATTTGAAGTACAGGTATATAGTCAGTATTTATAACTTCAGATACAAAAAGGATACATGAATACAAATAGGATAATCATATTCAGCAAATCATAACCTTTTCAATGACCTCTCATGTGACCAGTCTTTCATAACATATATCATAATTATGCCATTATCATATAATAATATCACTATGAAGAATATGGGGTGCCGTGTCACACCAAGCCTATCCTTCTTGAAAGGAAATACACACTCAAACTTCTGCCGTGACCCTGCAACCTTACCACTACTCTAACAAAGTGGTGTTGTGTAGGAAATTCTTTTGCTTTTTAGGTAGAACTAAATATGGGACTGAGGAGGGCTATGGGATTTGATGTTTGGAGGAGACCTCCCTAATGTGTACCTCCTAAAATTCTTAGGATCAGAAGCAGTCTGAAAAAATACAGCTATCACTAGCTCGCTCGTTGTCAACAAATATCTATAACCGCTTTATTTTTAATTAATTTCTGAGATGCCCCTATCATACAACTCTAGGTTAGTTACATTAAGTATTTAAAAACTCAAGCCATAATCTGAATTCTTAATACCAATGGTTAACATGTTTGAATCTTGCATGGATTTACATCAAACATCCTAGTTTTGCCCACTATCTATAATTAAAACTGAATGGTTTGGATCACAATGAAATCATGGACAGGCTGCAAATAAACATTTGTTGGGTTATCCTGTAACTCATACATAAACTAGACAGGGAAGGTATACTTTAAAGGATAATACAAATTGCAATCAAAACATTATATGCACAGAGTGAATACCTACTGCACACAGTAAATAACTTCATAAACAGATGTACAGCATAATGGAAGTTTCCAAGCCATATAATACAACACTTGGCAAACCTTTCCTAAGCTTGTTTTGAAACATGTTTAAGTATGCAAACATATCAGCTAGATGATGGCATAAAATTCTATTTTCCTCTGGAGCAACCCATCCTACAAATCATTTTACTACCAAAATGAACACTCTCCTTCAATCCTGATGTCCTTTCTTTCACAGCATGAATCACTTTCACTGTTCACTTTTGGTTATGAGTCCCCGAAGTAGCTTGATTCCTCTGACTTGGCTTAAGCATCACTAGGGAGAACTGTAAAAATAATTTTGTGAAAACTTAGTTTAAGGAAACTGTATTTTGGGTATAGGAAAATGCAGGTAATTGGGCTGCATTATTGCCTCATTTGTGTGTTAGAACTGCCCATGGGACCCAATGTGTCAAGAATATATCTTGTTGGAGCCTCTCAGGGGTGGTAATGTCATTCCCACTGCACACAGTAAAATATAAACCTACAGAGCATTAACTTATCTACATTTTTTCTACAGAACAAATCTAAAACAAAGGGGAAATGTTCATTTTTTCCTGTTTAAAATACTTATTAAGCATTGTTATACAGTAGTACCACATATGAACATGCTGCTTCACAAAATATACAATGGGATATGGTCCCTGCCTCAAAGAATTTACAATCTGACACAATATGGGACAGCAATTCAACTGAGGGAGGGTGTAGCAAGATCAGTGGTGAAGGACGTAGGAAGGTGGATGTAAGGAGAAATTGGGATGGGGACAGAAGTGGTGTTTGGATAACCACCACTCTGCTCTTCACCACTATTGGTTGAATACTCTCAAAATGAGAGGGGGTTGGGAGCAAAAGTTTGAATAGGAGAAAAATGAGAGAAAAAAGATGTAGGCCAAGGCAAGAGCACAAAGGGCCCTTAAGGTCAGGAAAAGGAGAATGACTTTGGTGTTGTAAAGGTCAGTAAGTCAATGATGGGATTCAAGGGCGACCGGGGGTGACATGAGTGAAATGGTGGAAGAAGATGACTTTAACAGTAGAATGTAGATAAAGGCTGGGATTTTCACAGGACACAAGGGAGTTGGGTGTCCTGCTTTTTTATGCTCCTTTGGAAATCCCAGCCAAACTGGAGAAAGGAGACAGGAGATACTGGACAGAGGAAGCTTAGAGTAATCAAGGGGAGAAATCTAGAAAAACCTTCTATTGACAAGGGTTTTAGCAGTGGGAAATAGAATAGGATGGATTTTAGTGATATAATACAGCAAAAAATAGTGTAAGTGTGGAAGTGGGAGTAGAAGAGTAGACTCTGAGATTGAGAACAGAGAAGAGAAGAAGTAGAGAAATGAGGAGAAAAAACCAGGAGCTCCACTTTGGACCGGCTGAATCTGAACTGGTAGTAGGGTGACCAGATGAGAGGAAGAAAATATCGGGACACATGGGGGGGGGGGGTCCGCCGACGTCTGGTCACTCTAACTGGTAGAGTGCTGAGAGAGTGGGGAAAAATAATAGGAGGAGAAGGGGAAGATAGGAAGAGGAAGAAAGGAACAAGGGTACAAGGGAGTTGCAAGAATCAAAGACTGTGAGAGAACAGGCTAGACCTAGGATTGGGAACAAGGGGATGATGATGGATGGGAGAGGGGCAGAGGAAAGTAGCTGCTGAATAGAGTTATGGATTGGTGTTTTGTGTGACTTTGAATAGACTAGGTTTTGAAATAATAGACTTTACAATAGCTGCTGCCAATGCATAATTTTTCAGATCTACTCTCTGTAGAAAAACTCAATGGAAGAGATTGTTGCTGACCTGCAGCTTTTGTATTTTTCCTTGAGAGACTATAATTTGCAAAATTTGCCAAGTTCATGTCTAAAAGTAAATAACCTTCCTTTCCCTAATTGAAGGCCTCATCCCTGGCATTTGTGGCTCACAGAGGGAATAAATATAACGTGTAAATTGCTATCACTAGTAAGTATTTCATAAACTCAAAAAGATTTGGAAAAGAAGCATGATCGGCATGGATACAAAAATATGAATTTTTAACACTGGAGTCATGTCTGTCCTCCTTTATGGAGCAAAGTCATGGAAACCTACACCAGAAATGGCCAAGAAGATCAATTCCTTCCAAAGTAAATGTCTGTGGAAGATCTTAACAGTCCATTAGAAAGAGTTTATTGCAACATCAGAAATTCTAAGTAGGGCAAACCAACCTAAAGCATCAGATGTACTAAAAAGGAGACGATGAACACATTTAGGGAAACGCTTTAAGAATGCCACCAATGCCACTTCCACGTCAAGTGATAATATGGATACCACCTGGAAAGAGAATCAGAGAAACATTACATAGAATAAGAGAGAAAGAAGACCAGTCCATCAACATGACACTCAGAACAGACCAGCACAAGACCAAAAGAAATGGTGGGAAATGGTGGGCACTCTATGCACCTGGGCGAATAAAGAAAGATATGTACAGAAGAGCACTTGGTCTCTCACGAAATGATCAAGTTTGGGATTTTTTTCTAACCCATGAGTTTATAGCTCAACAGGACCATGGAAATTAAAGTTCATCTATAGTATATTATACGGGTATCCCTGGAGTTTTTAGCCCCCTTTCTCCCACCTAATTCGTGGGGGGGGGGAGCTCTTTGTTTTTTTGTTTTTTCTCTGAATAGTAACTGGCCATTCACTGGGATAATATTCAGGGGAGACACACACACACACGGCATATGTTCATATTATGTTCACTTTCATCACAGTGGCAGTGAAGTTGCTTCCACCCTAGTAATCACCCACCCCAGAATTTATTATTTAATCCATATATCTTTAAATGACCTTTCAAATGACTAGTGATAGCTATCCAAACATTTTATCTTGTTTTGGCCTAATTAAAATCCAATGACTAGAAATGTGCCTTCTCCATCAACAGGTTGATGGGCTTCTGTTTGCTCCAGATTATTTTATCATTAGAACTAAAGTATTTGAGATTTTATCTTCAAATGCCTATCACCTTGCTGGTGCAATCCATATAATACTAACAATAATAAATAGCTGAATTTAAGGAATCAGTGTTATCTCTGGTATTATTTTTTGTGGATCACCTGTAAAAAATACAGCATCATCTGCATTTAGCTCTGTAAGCTCTTCACCCTCCCATTTGATTCATTTGATCGTATCAATTGATCATAGTATTAGAGAAAATGGATTTTATAGCAAAGTCAAATAACAGGGGAGAGAGAGGGCACCTGTGGATATCTTCCTTTATGAATTGAAAAAAGCTTGAGTAATAGATCCTTAGCAATAGCCAAAGTCTCCAAATCTTATCCATCTGCACCAACTATTGCTAAATCCCAATTCAGCAAGGGTGTGAGAGAGGGTAACCCCCAGTGTCCGCTTTCTCAGCGATGGCAGACATCTGATCATTTTTAAATGTAATTTTTTACACAAAATGTATTACTCCAATAAAGAATCTGAAATTATTATTTGAGGATCTCATTTTGAAAACCCCAGTTTTGACAAGACTATTATCAGATAAAATATTTAAGCCTTATTGCCAATATTTTTTGCTAATATTTTGTACTTGGCATGAATCATTGAAATAAGCTTGTAATTGTTGCAATTTTCCATGTCTCCTCCTGGCTTCAGAATAAAAAGTTCTAATCGCGCTCTTAAGAACTTCTTGCAATTCATCATTCACATATGCTGTGCTAAATAGCATAATACATAAAACTTAACCCAGACACTCTTTACTTTTTAAAAAAAGATTAAAAGTCTGCAGGGGATGTAACAAATCCCAATGTTTAACCAGATGTAAGAGTCAGTTGCTTCCAGGGCTTCTGCTGTATGAAATGTTCTTTCTAATTTCTCCTTTTGTTGGCTAGTGTTTTGGGGAGCTTGTTTAAAATTATTACCTATCAAGGTCTCCGTAGGAAGATTATTTATCATAAAGCACAAAGTATTTCTGATAGGTGAAAATAATTTTTGATAAATTAAGACTTCAGATACGTATCACTACAACACATTTAACTTTTACAAAGATAGAGTTCAGTCAATCCTATATAATGAATCAACCCTAGTCAGACAATCGTACGTACAAACCTACGTGTCTCTGCTTCATCTCAGGCTTTCTGCTTCTAACACATGCCCACAATTGCAACCAGCAAGTCCCTCAGGCCATAGTTTAGTTCTGATCAGGCCTCTCCTGGTACTTTGGGCAGTAGCCTTTGTTGTTTCCAATTGCCTCACTACATAAAAAGGGGCTTAATTTTACCTTCCACTGAGCCTGACAAAGTGCTTTAGCACACCCACTGACTTTAACAAGGTCTGTGATTGTCTTTGAATCAAAGACTCACTTGATGGCAGCCATTAGCACCTTCCAGCATAACAATAGACAATCATTTCCTATTTTATTTCCCTGTTTTTTTCCCTCCCTGCTGCTTTTAAATAATTATTTTGGCTAGAGATGTCCTGAATTCAGAAATGGCTCTACACACTGTGTAGGATCCTGCATATAGTAACATGCGGAGCCTTGCCCCATCCAGCTTCCACCTCTTTTATGACTGAGTTCCCCCTCCCTCTACATACTCCTGATCAGGGCTGCATTTACGGGCAGGCAACCCAGGCGATTTGTCAGGGACACTGGGCTCAGGGCGCTGTTTTTTGTTGTTAGCAACAAAAGAGAAAATAGAATGTTTGAAGTAACATGTTTCAGGTATTCTGTATGTGGCTTCATTTTTCACTAACCTCCTAGAATGTCCTGTACCTTTGTAGAATCTTGTGGAACCTTCCAGGCTTTCTGAAAACTACATTTTCCTTGAACCTCCTAGAATGCTGTCAGACATACCCTGGTAGGTTATATAAGATGCCAGTCAGTCAGTGAGATATAAGAATGAAGTGAAGTGACAGCCCAGCTGCGATATTGTGAACCTTGTTTTATTGTGTAATTATGAAACTGTACTTGTGTTTTAAGACTTAAAGAGTGTAAGTCGTAACTAATAAAGGACATATTTAATGAGATGCCAAAGATATCTATCGAACCCCTATCTATGCAACAATATAAAAGAAATACTGTTACTATTTTTGCCAGGCTTTACACGTAATGTTTGATGACTTTCTAAGACTACAAAACATAGACTTTTGCTCTCCCTAATACAGTCTGTTTTCTCCTATAGAAAGTAAAAGATGCCCCTGAAGAAGCCTTTGGGAGCTCAGTATAGGAAGTGAAAAGCTCAATTGCAATCTAGTTTGCAGCAAGGGGCAAATTTGATGGGAAAATATCTGAAACAGAACAACATAGACCGGGCTTTAGGCAGTAGCAGTCATCCCAGTGCAGAAGAAATTGAGGAGTGAAGTGTAAATGATGGAAGTCCTGTTACAAAGGAATTTGCAGATTTACCTGAAGAAAATGAATGGAAATGTGAGGAAAGTGATGGAGAATCATCCAGTTTTCCTGGCGGCGTAAAGAAGAATAATGATTAAGAATGTGGGGCTCACATGAAAAGGAGAGTAATGATAAAGAAAAATCTGATTTACATGAAAAGGAGAGAAACAATAAAGAAGAATCAGCCTCGCATGATAACAGAAATGGCAGGTTTTGAATGGACTGGGCAAAATCAAGGATATGACATTTTCCAGTAAATGAGCAGAAGTGACACTTCTCAAAGTCACACTGCGAACGAGTGCTCGAGTAGTTTGTAAAGAAGCTATGGATCATTACTGCAGCAAGAGAATTCAAAATAAATTGATTGACCTTATGGCAAAGTGCTTGATAACATGTTGATGGGGCTCAGCAAAGTGAAGTACTATGCTGTAACGGTCTGCACTTCTGACATTAGTCCCAGCAAAAAGATGTCATTTACAGTAGATTTGTTGATGATGAGGATGGTTGTATCCAAGTGAAGGAACACTTTATCTGTTTCCGGTCTGTGGACAACTTTATTGTAAAAGGCCTAACAGAACTGTTTATGAATGTTTTGAATGAGAATAAAATAAAATGTCAGGACTGCCACCACCAAGGCTATGACAATGGCATGAACATGAAGGGAAGAAACAGTGGTGTCCAGGCAAGGATCCCTGCACTGAATGTAAGAGCTTTCTTCGTGCCCTGTGGCTGCCATTCCCTCAACCTGGTTATGTCAGATGCAGCATCGTCATCTTTAGATTCAGTATCTCTCTTCAGAGTACTGCAAAGGATATATGTCCTGTTTTCAGCATCAGCTATCAGGTGGAAGATCCTCATGGACAGTGTTACAAGTCTGACTGTGAAGCCGCTAAGTGACACTCGCTGGGAGAGCCACATAGACAGCATAAGACCAAGTGATAGGTTTACAATGCCCTGATGGAACTGGTGCAGTTAAGTAAAGCCAAGGCCAGAATCTGACATGAGGCGCAAAGCCTGGCAAACCAGATCACTGACTTCAAATTTCTGGTCTCAATTGTGGTTTGGTACGATATCCTCTTCCAAGTAAATGTAAGCAAGGCATTACAACTCAGTTGATGGACATCGCGATTGCTACTACTTTGTTAAGAAGCTGATTTGATTTCGTTGTGTCCTACAGAGATGACAGATTTGAAGATGCCATCACTGCTGCCAAAGAAATGATGGAAAACTTAGGAGTTCAGCCTGCCTTCAAGGAAACTCTTATTCATTGGAAGAAAAGACAGTTTGGTTACGAGGGCAGAGATGAGGTGATGGGAAGCTCTGAAGAAAAATTTAAGAGGACGTTTTTTTGCTTGCCCATTGGCACTGCTCGAGTGTCCATCGAGGAAAGGTTTGGACAAATGAAGCACCACAAAAAGATCTGGGTTTTTTTGTATGACCGACCTTAGTAAGCTGCTGGCAGACAGGAAAACACTCCTGAACAATTGTACAGATCTTCACTGGATGCTGACACATGGAAACTGTTCAGACATCAATAATAAAGACCTCTCTGTGGAATTGGACAACAACAATCACATTTTGCCACCCAGGAAGCACTCTCCACTCCAAGTTCTCCAAATCATTCATGATGCAGAGCTGAAGTACAGTCTTTGGATCTCTCTGATGCTGTGCTTCAGTTCACCAGGGCAAAGGTGGGAAAAGTGACCTTTTGAACTAAAGAACGAGGGTTAACATTCTAAGGCTGTGACCTACTGTAACACTGTTTAATACTGGTCCTCCCAATGTTACTGCACAATTCAATTTCTTGATGTTAGTACATTTCAGTTATTCTTAAAATTAAAAAGTTTCCATAAACTTAGAGGAAACAATTTTCATTTGCTTATATTTGGCATGAATAAATACAGATTTACAGATCCTAGCGTGCAAATTTATCATGCATGGAAATCATGCATTAAAGTCATGAAATGGGCTATAAATGCAATAAAAAATAAGGTATTCAAAAGTTTAACAAATGGGGGGGGGGCACACTGAAGACGCTCCTTGCCTGGGGTGCGATTTGGTCTAGGGCTGGCCCTGCTCTTGATACCCTTTTACCAGTGCCTGGCCCTCTCAGCCTGCGGTAATCTCAGTCCTTATCTTTATAGGAGGCAATGTGACATCTGGACAGAGAAGTCTGGAAATGTACCAAAGCACAGCTTTCCATGCAAAGAGGATCATTCAAATTTTGCCATGGGCCACTAGGACTACAGTCACACAGGACCCATAGATGAGGAATGGCAGGGACTCTGCATGCAGTCAGTTGTGCTTAAGTGGTGCAGAGCCCCTAGAAGAATTCTATACACAGGCCAGTTCACCAATTTATGGGCATTTGGTTGTGCCAAACTCTTTCTTTTCCTCCAAACACCTTTAGACTTTGGGTAAAAGAAGAAGTGTGCTAGTCATGTTAGTATCTAGACATAATTGGTACTCATGTATGTTCTTATTTTTTAATATTACCACCTTTGGAAATCAGCATATCTAGGAATGGTCACAATGCCAATTGGCACCCATATCTAGATGTATATGTCGAGTAGATCTTGATGTGAGGTTATGAGCTGCAGATTCCAATAACATCTAGTTTGTGACCTGATATTAGGGCCGGTAGTAATGCCTCCTTCATACACCCAGCCTGGATGTAGGTCAGCTAGTCTTAACTGAATCTTACATAATTCATCCATATCCTTCATCTCACTCTTTCCCCCTACCTATCTTTCCATTTTCTTTCATGCTTCAGCTTTTCCCTTACTATTCGAGGATTTGAAATGAACCTTTAAAGGAGGTTTTAGCAAATCAATCTAACACCATAGTGTTACTGTAGGTATTAATCTTTGCATCTTGTCATCAACTCGCATTATGCCCTATTGTTAAAGCCATGTTGGCCCCAGGATATTAGAGAGACAAGGTGGGTGAGGTAATATCTTTTATTGGACCAGCTTCTGTTGGTAAGAGAGACAAGCTTTTGAGCTTACACAGAGCTCTTCTTCAGGTCTGGGAAAAGTGAGTGTGTTTCCCAGACCAGAAAAAGAGCTCTGTGTAAGCTCAAAAGTTTGTCTTTCTTGCAACAGAAGTTGGTCGAATAAAAGATATTACCTCACCCACCTTGTCTCTCTAATTAACTTGCACTAGCATTTGGCAGGGTCACCTACTGAAAAGGTAGTTTATTGAATGTCATTTTCCCTCTGAGTCAGAATGGATCTGATGCCACAGCATGGTGCTATCTTTCAGATGAGAAGTAAAGCTGAGGCCTTGCCTTCCTGTTGAAATTACAATATGATATGTATTTTGATTTGTACACAAACCCAGGGATTTGAGAGTTATTTGTACTTATTTTGAGCAGTGCTTCTCAAAGAGATAAAAATATTGAATGCCTACGCATTTTCTTGTGTGATCCTTTCCTTGTTGATGTTGCCTTTGATCTTCTTGATCGTTACAGAGAATGTCATACATCTTGTGTTGCCCATAGCTGAGTGCTGTGATTGGACAGTCTGTATTTAAAGACACTGTATGCTGAGAGGCCTCCATTTGGAATGGGTGTGAAAAATAAGCAAAATGCACATACCTACGATCTGTTGTAATGTGGGGCTGATCATTTCTTGGACTAACTGTCCACATGTTTGATTGAGTTCAGTCTGCAGCTTTGCATTTGCTGATGATCACATGGGAATACCATTTCTAATGTTTATCTTAAATAGGAAAAATGGTGATTTGCCAAAGATGGCAGCCATGTTGTCCTCTGCCATGACTTCCCAGCACTGGTGAAGGCCCAATCCAAAACCCATTGAACTAAATAAGACTTTTTAAAGTTAAATTCACTGGACATTGGATCAGTGCGCACTTTTCATAAGAGAAGGGTGTTATTCCCAGTGTCCTGGCTAAATTCAGTCTTGGGTAATGCATTATACCAGTAAAAGTTAATAAGAATTTTACTTTTTCCTGGGGATGTCACTGAATCATTCTGGTTCTGTTAGTGTGAGAAGGCAAAGCAAAAGTGATGGGACTTCACTTTTGCTCTGGAACAGCGCTGCAACTTCTCTGATTTTGTCCAAGAGAGCCTGAACCACAGCATTCCTGACTCTCTCTCTTTATGTGACTCACAAATGTCAGTCCTTTGCAGGTATTGTCCTTCATGTGCTGTCCTAAAATGGTGTGTTTTTGTGAGCTGCTAACCAGCTGTTGTGTTTGTGTAGTGAAAGAAATGATCTCTGTATGTTTTATATATTACTTTGTAGAAACTGTGGGATCTTTCGGGGAAAAATACTACAAGAAATGTGAGATTGTTTCATGGCTCTAGTTAATCATAACATCTGACAAGAAGAAAGGTGTTAAAATAGATGGAATCTCATGAGGTGTGTCCCCCCCCCCTTATCTCGTAAGTAATCTCCACTGTATCACTTCCTTAATTACTGCTTTTGACAGAAGATGGCAGCCTCTGTGTATTCTAGTTCAAGGAGATTTCTGTCCTCAGCATGGGGGTAGGTTTCATTTCTTTTAAACTTGACAGAAGCTTCCCAAAAGAAAGTGAGATTGAGCAGAGAACTTGTGTCAGAAGACTTTTGTTTTTGACAAAGACTAGAAATGGTACTTTCATCACATTATGATTGGCTAAGGGTTGAAAAGGTGAGTAGGTTTTTTCTAGTAGAAATACAAAAAGCTGTGTGCTTGCTATGCTTATGACCCTTGCTGTGAAAGCTAAGTCTGCGAAGTACAACCATTCATTGCCAAGCATAACCTAAGTAGTAAAATGAGGAAGAATTGGGAAGTCTGGACCTTTTTCTTTAAGCAAATGATTTTACAATTAAATTTGATCCACTCTTAGGGAAGCACTACTATTAAATATTTAGTACAATTTTGTCTAACTCAGTTTCCTTCTAGAACTGGGAGCTTTTTTGGACCCACAACTACTCTGTGAGAAGATACCTGGGCAGTGCTGAGCATTGTAGGAACATATCAGTGAAACAACTCCATCCCTATACCTGCAAATTCCTGGACTGCTAAGTAGATGTGAGGATTTCTAACATCAAGCATTGAGGCATCAGTGGGAGTAAGGGTGCTCAGTGCTTTGCAGGACTGGGTTTAGTTTTGGCTTCTGAACACAAATCATCTTTTGAGTGTCTTGTCATTTTACATCTCATCCAAAATATGAAATAGTATTGAAATGAATATTTTAAATAGATTTTTCCTTATTAGAAATTGGTGATTTGATTAGCCCAAAATGATAAAAGCACCCTAACAGCATATCATCGGCTCTGTATTTTAAAAATCATGAAGACATTAGAAAGTTAACAGTAACTGTGTGACAGAAATGGGGAGAGCTGAAATTGAGTCAAATTAGCAGTGGTGAGCAAAATCCAAGTGAGAGTCTCAGATGCGCTGGAATGTGATAGAGGGGTGCTAAAGTGGTTACCATAGGTGATAGGTGTAATCCAGGAGGGGGAGATGGACACCACTACAAACAGTAAACGTTAATTGTAGGAGGCAACAACTTTAAAACTGTATGTGAGGGGCAGTCTACCTTTTCTCGGGAGAGTATTAGCATTGCCACTTACTGGAGTGTGGCCACGGGGATGCACTTGTGTGTTATGCTACTATGATGATGTGATGTGTTATGTTGACACTAGGCCTGATTCTCATTTACACTTGCCCCACTTGAGGGCATCTTATCTCTGACCATTTCTCATTCAGGTTATGTCCAAATAACGCTAGGTCAAATTCTGTAACTTGTTAGCAACCTACAATTATCCCAATATAAAACAGACCAATTCTGCTGTCAGGGTACCCCCCCCCACACACACACTCTGAACTCTGGGATACAAATGTGGGGACCTGCATGAAAGACCCCCATAGCTTATATTTTACCAGCTTAGGTTAAAACTTCTCCAAGGCACAAATTTATTTTCTTGTCCTTGGACGGTATATTGCTGTCACCACCAAGTGATTTACACAAAAATTCAGGGAAGGGTCACTTGGAATCCCTATCCTTCCCCAATATATCCCCCCAAGCCCCTTCACCCCCTTTCCTGGGGAGGCTTGAGAATAAAGTACCAACCAGTTGCCTTAGCAACATGAGCTCAACCAGACCCTTTGTCTTTAGGACACTGAAATCAATTAGGTTCTTAAAAGAAGAACTTTTATTATAAAGAAAAAAGTAAAAGAATCACACCTGCAAAATCAGGATGGAAGGTAACTTTACAGGGTAATAAAAAGTTTTAAAACACAGAGGATTCCCCTCTGGGCTCAGCTTCACATTTACAAAAACACGAATGAAACTACCTCTGTAGCATAGGGAAATTTACAAGCCAAAACAAGAGATAACCTAACACATTTCCTTGCCCTACTTATGGTTTCTGGGGTTTTAGTTGGATTATTCCAGGTATGGTTTTTGGGAGATAATGTACCTGCTGGCTTTTCCCTCCGTCCGGAGCGAGAACAACAAAATAAATACTTTCAAATCTGGTGGAGAAGAATCTTCTTTCCTCATTGATCCTTCTCGTCAGGTGCCAACTAGGTTATTTGAACTGCTTAACCCTTTACAGGTAAGGCAATCCAGTACAGCTGCCAAGGAAGGATTTTATGCTACTGAATGGCTGGCATACATAAAGGTTGCTACACTTCCCCCCCATATTCATGACATCTGCAAACCTGGAATAGATGGAATCCTTAGGATCCATGTAGACTTACTACAGGCCTATGTAGTTGAAGAATAACTGTGGTGTGAGACATCTAGTAGAGAAAGCAGATGAAAGTGAAACAGTATGTCATGATACAGTGTCTTGACTTTGTATCAGCCCAAAAGTTTTTTTGGGAGGAGGGAGGCACAAGCTGGTGACTGGCTTTGTGAAACTGGCAGCTAAGACTGTCAGTTTAAGGCTGTCACTTGACATGGCTGTTACTATCCAAGTCCTTGGTTGTTTTTTAAGACAACCAAAATCTAGCTTTGCATTTGGCTAAAAAAATATGGGGGGGGGGGAGCATATTTATATCCAGAGCAAATAGACCTTATATTTCATGACCTGAAGATGTCCCCACCAGGAAAATCTCCTTTTCAACCTGTTGATAGATGCATCAGTCAGCCAAATTCCACCCTTAGAGCGTAAGTGGGCACAATTGCATTGAGATAAATGTAGTTGCACCTGTTCACGCCAGGGCTGAATTTAGTCCCAAGAGCAGTTGTCTGGAGTTGAAGGAACCTTGTTCTCAGGGGCAAGGAGGAACATTTCATGACTTGGAGGGTGGGGTGGGGGATATAGTTTGATATAGTTAGATGGGTATACTATTTAGATCCATTCCATATATTTTCAATAGTTATTTTTAAAAAATACACTGCGTTGGTCCAAAATAATTTTTTAATTGCAAACAAAAAGTTACAAGCAAAAACATATGTAACGTGTTGAAGCACAGTTTCATCCTCTTGGCTACCATGAAATTACACAGCCATTTGGTACATGCCTATTTTTAATATATTTATGTGACTTCAGAGGCATTAGGGTTACTTCATTTGCAACGAAAGAAGAAAAATGTTGCTAGGAATACAGGACTACATTTTAATCCTTGTTATCATATGCCAAATTAAAAATATATCAGTGTATATTTGTTTAAAAAATGACTTTGCACTAAATGGTTTTCCCTTGGTATTAATATTTAACATATTTAAAACATCACACAACAGTTTTATATTTATCTCCATAGAAATATACCAAAGTAGCTTTTTCCAACATAATGTTGCAGGTACACAGAGTCCACTTTAAGTAGGATGAGAAGCATTTCTTAAACAATAGTTTAGACTAGAGTCATATGAGACCACAAGTGTTGCTTTAACAAGCCAGTCCTTCCACATGCACTACTTATCAGAGTAAAAAAAGAGAAAGTTGGATACCAAATATAATATATTTGTGATTCTGATCCAAAGCCCATTTAAGTCAATGGGAGTCTTTACATTGATTTAATGGCCTGCAAATCAGGCCTATATTACACAAGCTCCATCCCACGTTTGTATATATCACACTGAAGTGGCAAAATCTAGTTAAGGTGGCCACCTGAAACATATGTGTATGTTGCATTTAGGAGTTATCACACTTTTATTTCCCCAATTCAAAAGAAGAGCTGGCTGAAAAACCAAAAAATTTCCCATGAGAAATTTTGAATGGAAAAAAAATCTTTGTTCAGTTTTCCCAAGGGAAGTTTTGAACTGATTTTAAATGAAAATTTTCATCTCCTTCAGAAATGTGAATTCAAAACAATTTAATTTCAAAACTGCATGTGGGAAAACCAGAATTTCTCAGTAGGATTGATATTTTTTCTGTGAAAACGTTTGGTTAGATGAAACTGTATTTTCTGTCAGGAAAAGTTTCCACATGAAAAATTTTGACCACCTTTTGTCAAGAGCCAAATATGAGCTTTTATGACTTCTCTTTTCTGCTAACTAAAGGGAAGACTGTAATAACCAATCAAAGAATAAAAAAGATTTAAGAAATGTTTTATGCACAAAATGAAGGCAACCCTTTGCTTTCTGTCTGAGGGATAAGCATGTACCCAGGAAGCTTCTCCTCAGAGATTTGCCCATGTATATTCACTACAGCTGCTTCAAACTCAACATTTCCATTTCATGGGAAATTTTGACATTTCACAATTTTTCAATTCCAAATCAAAATGTTTCATTTCAGTTTTGAATATTTTATACTATATTATAACTTACAAGATAATATACCGGTAATATAAAATAAAATATATTTTGAATTGAAAAGTCATTTCTAAATGAAAAATCTAAATGTTCTGTTCCCATAAGGTTAAAACAGAAATGCCCCGGGGGGGGGGGGGGGGAAATCTTGAAGGAAACTTCATTGAAATCAGTATGATCCTGTGGAAAGTTTTGATTTTGATGAAAAGGCTTTCTCTGACATTTTTTTGACCAGTTTTTACTTTAACCTGACCTGCAACTCATCCTGCTACTATTCAAGACCTGGGCTGCTTTGAGTTAACTCTGCGAATCAACATGTTAATGTTGCAATGAGGACAAAATACTAAAAAGGACGAGACTAAACCCACTCATCTTTCACACATGCCTTAAATATGCTTTGAACCCTGGATTCTAAAGATGAAATGATACTGCATCAACCTTCTGTGCCAACTAGAATCTATTTCAATACGGTGTTCAGATAAATAATTCAATAGATATTATTTTATTCAACTGTTGCTTGATATGTCTATCGCTCCAAAATAGCATGGAGATGGGCACATTGGAAATGCATACATGGACAGCACAGGATGAAATAGTTCATAGAATCATAGAATATCAGGGCTGGAAGGGACCTCAGGAGGTCATCTAGTCCAACCCCCTGCTCAAAGCAGGACCAATTCCCAACTAAATCATCCCAGCCAGGGCTTTGTCAAGCCGGGCCTTAAAAACCTCCAAGGAAGGAGACTCCAGCACCTCCCTAGGTAATGCATTCCAGTGCTTCACCACCCTCCTAGTGAAATAGTGTTTCCTAATATCCAACCTAGACCTCCCCCACTGCAACTTGAGACCATTGCTTCTTGTTCTGTCATCTGCCACCACTGAGAACAGCCAAGCTCCATCCTCTTTGGAACCCCCCCCTCAGGTAGTTGAAAGCAGCTATCAAATCCCCCCTCATTCTTCTCTTCTGGAGACTAAACAATCCCAGTTCCCTCAGCCTCTCCTCATAAGTCATGTGCTCCAGACCCCTAATCATTTTTGTTGCCCTCCGCTGGACTTTTTCCAATTTTTCCACATCCTTCTTGTAGTGTGGGGCCCAAAACTGGATACAGTACTCCAGATGAGGCCTCACCAATGTTGAATAAAGGGGAACGATCACGTTCCTCGATCTGCTGGCAATGCCCCTACTTATACAGCCCAAAATGCCATTAGCCTTCTTGGCAACAAGAGCACACTGTTGACTCATATCCAGCTTCTCGTCCACTGTGACCCCTAGGTCCTTTTCTGCAGAACTGCTACCTAGCCATTCGGTCCCTAGTCTGTAGCAGTGCATGGGATTCTTCCGTCCTAAGTGCAGGACTCTGCACTTGTCCTTGTTGAACCTCATCAGGTTTTTTTTGGCCCAATCCTCTAATTTGTCTAGGTCTCTCTGTATCCGATCCCTACCCTCTAGTGTATCTACCACGCCTCCCAGTTTAGTGTCATCTGCAAACTTGCTGAGAGTGCAGTCCACACCATCCTCCAGATCATTAATAAAGATATTAAACAAAACCGGCCCCAGGACCGACCCTTGGGGCACTCCGCTTGAAACCGGCTGCCAATTAGACATGGAGCCATTGATCACTACCCGTTGAGCCCGACGATCTAGCCAGCTTTCTATCCACCTTACAGTCCATTCATCCAGCCCATACTTCTTTAACTTGGCGGCAACAATACTGTGGGAGACCATATCAAAAGCTTTGCTAAAGTCAAGGAATAACACATCCACTGCTTTCCCCTCATCCACAGAGCCAGTTATCTCATCATAGAAGGCAATTAAGTTAGTCAGGCACGACTTCCCCTTAGTGAATCCATGCTGACTGTTCCTGATCACTTTCCTCTCCTCTAAGTGTTTCATAATTGATTCCTTGAGGACCTGCTCCATGATTTTTCCAGGGACTGAGGTGAGGCTGACTGGCCTGTAGTTCCCCGGATCTTCCTTCTTCCCTTTTTTAAAGATGGGCACTACATTAGCCTTTTTCCAGTCATCCGGGCAAAGGGGTCCAGGAGAGCTGGCTGTATTTTAAAGAATCCTTATTGCGGTTGCAGCAACAAACCATCCCGATGTGTAGAAAGAATAGTAAATATGGCAGGCAACCAGCTTGGCTAAACAGTGAAATCCTTGCTGATCTTAAACGCAAAAAAGAAGCTTACAAGAAGTGGAAGATTGGACAAATGACCAGGGAGGAGTATAAAAATAGTGCTCAGGCATGCAGGAGTGAAATCAGGAAGGCCAAATCACACTTGGAGTTGCAGCTAGCAAGAGATGTTAAGAGTAACAAGAAGGGTTTCTTCAGGTATGTTAGCAACAAGAAGAAAGTCAAGGAAAGTGAATGAGGGAGGCAACCTAGTGACCGAGGATGTGGAAAAAGCTAATGTACTCAATGATTTTTTTGCCTCTGTCTTCACGAACAAGGTCAGCTCCCAGACTGCTGTACTGGGCAGCACAGTATGGGGAGAAGGTGACCAGCCCTCTGTGGAGAAAGAAGTGGTTCGGGACTATTTAGAAAAACTGGACGTGCACAAGTCCATGGGGCCGGATGCACTGCATCCGAGGGTGCTAAAGGAGTTGGCGGATGAGATTGCAGAGCCATTAGCCATTATTTTTGAAAACTCATGGCGATCGTCTGTGCACCGCTGTATTGCTCTCCCAGCAGATATCAGGGTGATTAAAGTCTCCCATGAGAACCAGGGCCTGCGATCTAGCAACTTCTGCTAGTTGCCAGAAGAAAGCCTCGTCCACCTCATCCCCCTGGTCTGGTGGTCTATAGCAAACTCCGACCACGACATCACCCTTGTTGCTCACACTTCTCAACTTTATCCAGAGACTCTCAGGTTTTTCTGCAGTTTCATACCGGAGCTCTGAGCAGTCATACTCCTCTCTTACATACAATGCAACTCCCCCACCTTTTCTGCCCTGCCTGTCCTTCCTGAACAGTTTATATCCATCCATGACAGTACTCCAGTCATGTGAGTTATCCCACCAAGTCTCTGTTATTCCAATCGCATCATAGTTCCCTGACTGTGCCAGGACTTCCAGTTCTCCCTGCTTGTTTCCCAGGCTTCTTGCATTTGTGTATAGGCACTTAAGATAACTCATCGATCGTCCCTCTTTCTTAGTATGAGACAGGAGTCCTCCCCTCTTGCGCTCTCCTGCTTGTGCTTCCTCCCAGGATCCCATTTCCCCACTTACCTCAGGGCTTTGGACTCCTTCCCCCGGTGAACCTAGTTTAAAGCCCTCCTCACTAGGTTAGCCAGCCTGCTGGCGAAGATGCTCTTCCCTCTCTTCGTTAGGTGGAGCCCGTCTCTGCCTAGCACTCCTCCTTCTTGGAACACCATCCCATGGTCGAAGAATCCAAAGCCTTCTCTCCGACACCACCTGCGTAGCCATTCGTTGACTTCCACGATTCGACGGTCTCTACCCAGGCCTTTTCCTTGCACAGGGAGGATGGACGAGAACACCACTTGCGCCTCAAACTCCTTTATCCTTCTTCCCAGAGCCACGTAGTCTGCAGTGATCCGCTCAAGGTCATTCTTGGCAGTATCATTGGTGCCCACGTGGAGAAGCAGGAAGGGGTAGCGATCCGAGGGCTTGATAAGTCTCGGCAGTCTCTCCGTCACATCGTGTATCCTAGCTCCTGGCAAGCAGCAGACCTCTCGGTTTTCCCGGTCGGGGCGGCAGATAGATGACTCAGTCCCCCTGAGGAGGGAGTCCTCGACCACCACCACCCTCCTCCTCCTCTTGGGAGTGGTGGTCGTGGAACCCCCATCCCTAGGACAGTGCATCTTTTGCCTTCCAATCGGTGGAGTCTCCTTCTGCTCCCTTCCCTCAGATGGGTCATCTAGTCCACTCTCCGCATTAGTACCTGTAGAGAGAACATGGAAACGATTGCTCACCTGTATCTCCATTGCTGGTACATGGACGCTCCTCTTTCTTCTTCTGGAGGTCACATGCTGCCAAACTTCTTCACCATCCTTCTGTCCCTGCTGCGCCTGCTCTGAATCTTCCGAACATTGTGGCCGTAGAAGCATCTCCTGACGTCTGTCCAGGAAATCTTCATTTTCCCTTATACAACGCAGAGTCGATACTCGTTTCTCCAGACCTCGAACCTTCTCTTCCAATATGGAGACCAGCTTGCACTTTGTACAGACAAAGTCGCTTCTGTCCTGTGGAAGAAAGACAAACATGGCACAACCTGTGCAGGTTACAACAGCTGATCGCTCACCTTCCATATCACCTTCCTCTTAGGAGCTTCCTCAGCTGTTGCAGGAACTACTCAGAGAAACCAGCAGATGAAAGCCTCAGTGAGCTCTCTCCAGGCAAACTCCCTCTGTTAGCCTCTGCTGTTCGCTGCTCAGCTGGTTCGCTGCTGACTGCCCTTATATACCAGTCAGGCCCACCTGGAACAAAGCACTCCCAATTCACACTTTTCAAACAAACAAGCAATCAAGCACACGGTCAAACTAACAAACTGTCCCAGCAACAGACACTCAGATACTCACCAACACAGCCCCCCTAATGCAGCACTTAGCGTACCTCCTCTCGGACAGCTCCCAGGCAAACTCCCTCTGTTAGCCTCTGCTGTTCGCCGCCATACACCAACTAATGAAGCCTATGGAAAATGTAGATTATGATATGTTAAAGTGTATTTTGTGGACCAGATCCTACTCTCCATTCTATTAGAGTGAAACGACACTGACAGTTGAATGGCTGGGACAAATCCTCATTTTTTTCATGTTACCAACTGCATTTAATGTCTGCATTTTATTTGAGTTTCACTGGGTTTTATCCTCCCAGTATAACTCAAAGTGGGATAGGTTACACTGAAATTCTTCATGGTGATGCATCCCCATCCAAACTGATAATTTTCATTGCTGTTGGAGGAAGAAAAGGTGATAATGAGATTAGAGGCTTTGGTAGCCCCCACACTAGAATTAAGATTTATAACTTTGTAGCAAGACAAACAGGAGGGGATTAAAAAGGAATCTAACAAACAATTCTCTTCAGTTTTATCTATGATTTCCCTGTTTATTCCTTTCTCTATCTTATGTTTTAAAGACCATAATATAAGACCATAATGATACCTTTCTATGGTCAAGTCACATTCTCTACAGGTTTGATTTGGCATAATTAACAATTTATATCTTATACTTCTTCACCTGAAAAGCACTAATAATTCAGGAGCGTGCTGTCTGTGCTCATTGATAGATTTCATAACTGCTTAACTTTTCTTTGAATGTAGCATCAAGGAATGTTTCTGAGCCTGTTCTGCAAGTGAGAAATCACCTTGAAAATGCAGGTAGCATAACAATCTGTTTAAGGGATGTGGTCAAAAACATGTTGATAGCCTGTTATAAATATTCATAGCCACTGAAAATTTAATCACAAATTTGACATCAGAGATAAATGGTAGGGCTGGATTTTATCCATGGCCATTGTAATGCATTCCTATTTGTTTATAAACCCAGAGCCAAGTCCTGTCCTTGATTACCTCTGTGTAAATGCATAGTAACTGCACTAAAGTCAATAGAGTGGAGTTAATCCAGATGCACACAGATGTAGCTGAGAATAAAACTGTGCCCTGCACAGGTACAGAATGCAGGGGACCGAGGGGAAGGGGCTTGCATTTCTCTTAATCTGTGGGCTTTTGGGGTTGTCCAAACATACACCCTGGCTGCCATAGCCCCTATGGGACTTTTTGCAGCAGTGGAATAGGAACACCCTAGCCATCCCCCTCCCTCCCTGGTACACCCTTCCACCTCCAATCTTCCCCCAATGAGTTAGGGTGGGGGGTGAGCTGCACCAGGGGATACTCCTTGGACGTGGAGCTTGTAGGTGATTGGAGCCCACAGTACTCATTTAACATCTTTGCAAACACCTGATTTCAGATGGAATTAAAAATCAGAACAATCAGCAGCTCCTCACCATGCTGTCTTTATCTAGACATGGACAATCATTGCGCTTTGTGAAAGTGAATAGGCAGGGGTGGCCAGCCTGAGAAGGAACCACAATTTACCAATGTACATTGCCAAAGAGCCAGAGTAATACATCAGCAGCTCCCTCACCCCGCTCCCAGCGCCTCCCGCCCACCGGCAGCCTTGCTGATCAGCGCCTCCCACTTCCTCCCCACACCTCCCGATCAGCTGTTTCGTGGCATGCAGGAGGCTCTGGGGGGGGAGGGAGAGGAGCAAGGGCACTGCTGGCTCAGGGGAGGGAGCGGCAAGGGGTGGAGTGGGGGGCAGGGCCTGTGGCAGAGACAGGTTGAGCAGTGAGCATCCCCCGGCACATTGGAAAGTTGGCGCTTGTAGCTCCAGCCCCAGAGTCGGTGCCTATACCAGGAGCCGCATATTAACTTCTGAAGAGCCGCATGTGGCTCTGGAGCCACAGGTTGGCCACTCCTGGAATAGGATAATGAAATAGTCTTGGTCTGTTAGCCTGATTAGTAGTAGTATTGTTTACCTCTTATATTACAGCTTCAGTCAGGATTCGATCTCCACACTGCTGGACAGTCAACAAACACACAAAGGCGTAGCCAGTGTCCCAAACAGCTTAAGAAAAGCTGACCATTCTAATTGCTCTCCTGTGAGTATTTAACAATACCTCAGGCCCCTCCAGCCATCTCCAGTTGCTTTTTACTCCTCAGATCTCAGCTTTGATTATGACAGCTATTTGTCTATCCCAGATAAGCAGTCAGCAGGCTGTGTATCCAGACTATTGTAGCATAACTGTCCCAGCATGGCAATAAAGATGAGTATAAAATGAAGACTGCATAGCAGTTCAGCACTTTATACATTGTGTCACCTCCAACGAGACCTTTCTCATCATGTTCTCTTGCCTTCTTAAAAAAAAAAAACAGTCTAAAATTGATGTATAGCAGCACAAATACTGTCTAACATTTTCCAGCCCCTGAACACTGGAAAGAAAAAGCTATTAATCACTACCATTATTAACGAATTAGGTTGATATAGATAAACAGCTGGAATAAGAAATCTCTGCAGATTGAAGGGAGAGATTCCTGTAGGATAAGCAGAGCAGGAATGGATATGTTGTCTTCTAGGGAAATGAGGGAATATACAGCAAGAGTTTCACAGGAAAGCTGCTAAACTCTTTGTGGCAGGGATTGTCATGTATAATATTTGTACAGTGCCTAGCACTATGGGGACCAACCTCAGAGAGAGGAAGGATGTTCCAGTGGTTAGGAAGCTAGCATGGTACCTGGGAGACCTAAGTTCAGTTCCCTCCCCTGCTTCATACTTCTGGTGGGACATTGGGCAAGTCACTTAGGGTACGTCTTCACTACGGGGGGGGTCGATTTAAGATACGCAAATTCAGCTACGCGAATAGCGTAGCTGAATTCGACGTATCGCAGCCGACTTACCCCGCTGTGAGGACGGCGGCAAAATCGACCTCCGCGGCTTCCTGTCGACGGCTCTTACTCCCACCTTCGCCGGTGGAGTAAGAGCGTCGATTCGGGGATCGATTGTCGCGTCCTGACGGGACGTGATAAATCGATCCCCGAGAGGTCGATTTCTACCTGCCGATTCAGGCGGGTAGTGTAGACCTAGCCTTAGGCCCAGATCCTCAAAGATAGTTAGGTGTCTAGCTTCCATTGAAATCAATAGGTGCTTGCTGCCTAAATGCCTTTGAGGATCTCGGTCTTCGTTTCTCAGTGCCTCGCTTCCCCCTGGGTAAAATGGGGACAATAGTATTTCCCCACATCAGAGGGATGCTGTGAGGATAAATTTCAGAGTAGCAGCCATGTTAGTCTGTATCCGCAAAAAGAACAGGAGTACTTGTGGCACCTTAGAGACTAACAAATTTATTTGAGCATAAGCTTTTGTGGGCTACAGCCCACTTCTTCGGATGTGGGCTGTAGCCCACGAAAGCTTATGCTCAAATAAATTTGTTAGTCTCTAAGGTGCCACAAGTATTCCTGTTCTTTTTTCGAGGATAAATATATTCAAGATGGTGTGGTGCTCAGATTCTATGTAATGGGGGCCAAAGAAGTACCTTCGATGGAATCTGGTTGCAGTCTTTAGGCACTAGCCGGTATAACGTATCTAATGAGACTAGAGCACTACACAGGTCTCTACAAGGAGTGTTGGAGCACATTAGTGGTTTCTGTGGCTCTATCTACACTGAGGGAGGGGTGTGATTTCCTTGCTCATATACAAATAGTCGTGCTAGCTCAATGAGAGCTAGTGTGAGTATAAATAGTAGTGTAGCCACGATAGCATGGGCAGCAGCAGCGAAGGAATGGCTTAGCCATGCCAAATACAAACCCACCTGCAGCCAGTGGGTATGTACGTGGCACAGCTCAGCCATGCCCTTCCTTTTTCTCGTGCTACCATGGTTACACAGCTATTTATACTTGCACAAGCAGGAGAATCACACCCTTAACTCATAGCGCAGACAGAGCCTAGAGGAGGGGTGCAGGAGTCCTCACATGTCTCTATAAAGAGATTCAGGAGGGAAGTGAAAGTGTCTACCGGAAAGAAGTATTAGCATGTGGGCAGATCTCTCCACACAATGTGGGGCCTTTACAAAGGAAAGGTGGGATTGCACCGGATTCCTTTGCAAGAGGACTACGGGAGAATGTGGCAGTTACTATGCAAGATACATGGGATCTCTGTAGGTGCATAGCATGTTCTGGTAGAAACGTCTCCAAAGGGAAGTTGTGAAATACCTTTTGCTTCAGTTATCCAACCAGACTTGATAAAACACTAGTAAACAAATGAAAAGGATAAATCCAATCCTGACAGGGAGGTGAATTGACTGATTTTAGAAAATGACCTATAACTTTTATAAACTATCATATAAAATGACAGAAAAGAATCCATGACCTTTATCCCTTCTAGTAATAGAAATGAATTACACAGAACAAATTCGCTCTCCACTCCTCAGTTTCCCCAATCTGTAAAATAGGAATAATGATCCCCTCCTTGCTAAAGCACCCGGAGATCTGTGGATGAAAACTTCCATATATGGGTAAGGATTATAAAATGCAGTAAAGTTCGTCTGTATAAAAAGTTATATTTCATAGATCTGACTTCACAGCTGTGAAATCTTGCCTTTTGGTCACATCATAGCTGTGAAATCTGACTTTCTCCCACTAATTAGCAGTGGGAACTTTGGTATATCCATTATATACACACAGAATGCTAATAACTGACAGTATTAAATCCCCAAAACACTAGATTTTCCTTCTAAAATTTGGCAGTGACGTAGATTTAAACATGAGAATGAGAGTTTGTTGCAAGAAATCTTAATCTAGATTGAATATGTATCCGTTGCTATACCAGCTGCATGCGTCATTTTTCCATGCAAAGGGTGAGTGTCCAAACCAAACCACAAGCCTCCCTCTACATCTGTTCTAGCATATTAATTATTATTCATCCTCACCCTATCACCATCTCTCATCAGCAAGGCCGTTGCTATCATTTCCCTTACTATAAGGCATGTTGCATGGTACTGCCAACCAGCTGCAGCATGTTTATTTTGGGCTGCTGACAAGTTTGGCAGGAAAAGAAATGACTGGTGACTTCCAACTTTTCTCCAATAGAGCTGAGCAGGGGGGGTTCTAAAACTGAACATGACCCTGACAGCAAATTCAGATTGGGTTTGGAAACCAGGAAATAATATAACCTAAAATAAAACCTGGTCTATACGCTCAGTACTTTTTATCATGTATGTAAGGCTATTATCCACTTACTTGCAAAGCTGTTGTTTTAGTAAAGTGTTCCTATGAAAGGAATGAGAGTGTATGGAAAACACATGGATCTTACAAGTAATAATACTTAGTGCTTGTGTACTGCTGTTCACTTAAGTGTCTCAAAGCATTTTATAAACATTAATATATTTAACTGCAAAATGTACTTGAAAAGTAGGTAAGTGGCATTACACCCATTTTACAGATGGGTACATTGAGGGTCAGAGACTTGCACAGGTGTAATGAATCTATATACTTTAAACAATCTGTTACACAGCAAAATAGTGCCAGGTCAGGATAAGAACTCAGAAGTCTTAACTCCCAGGTCCTTTCTCTAGTCACTAGACCATATAGCCTCATATACACTACTAAGGTGTCAGCCTACATTTGTTCCTGTATTAGACGATACGTTCATGTGATCACTAGTGGTATATGCTTAAAACTTAAAGGTACAATTTTAAATGTTACAAAATAATTGTTAATAAAAATATTGAATAACAGTTTACTAAAATCCCCTGAACTGTTTATCATTGCTGTATTTTGGAAGAGCAGTGTAAAATTTATTCCTGTAATATTAACCACTAAATGGATGTCTTTATGATTGGAGCAATTTATTCCTGTTATATGAATGATCATATTGGTCCACACCCATATTTTCCATCCAGCCCTCTTACTCATTCCCTCTGGGTTGATGGAGTACCATTTGCCATTTAGAATTGGCACTTAGCCTCATTTTTCATATTGCACTTGAAACACATAAATGAAAAGAATATTTCTAAATGCTCTATGTTCTTTTATTACTATAGTTGCTAGCTGATGGCTGCCTACTTACTTGAGCTCTATTGTCTGTTATCTTGTCTGTCAAGCAAGCTTATCATACTTACCCACAAGAGATGTACAAATGGGGCTAAACTCAGCCCAGGATCTATGCTGTCTTCTGCATCAGGCATTTTATGATAGATAATCTTCCAAAACCCCAGCCTGGCTCTATTGTTGATCCTTCCAATTAATTTACTGAGTAGATTTTATCCTTAAATTTGCCCCTGATGCTAAAAAGAAGGCAGGGACACCTAGTAGTGAGAGCACAGAACTGTGAGCTAACAACTCCTACACCCTAAACTTGTCTATATCATTGATTCCCTCTGTGGTCTTAAGCAAGCCTCTCTCTGCCTCAGTTTCTTCTTCTGTATCATGAGATATTTACTTTTCTACCCTACAAATGTATCTTGAGGATGGATAAATGTGTGTGTGTAGGGGGGGGGCGGCTAGGGCCAACCCTGAGGGGGAGGAGGACCTCAGCCCGGCCCTGCGTGGGTGGAAGGCACGGAGGGCTCAGGACAGCCTAGGGGTGTCCTGTTTTCCCTTTGGGAAAATATGGTCACCCTACCAAAAGGAACCACCAGATCATCCAGTCTGACCTCCTGTATATCACAGAGCCCCAACACCACCCAACAACCAAAACTGCATCAAAATATTGCAGCTTACAGGAGACTAAACTATTATGTGCCAGAGACAGAGAATAGGAGGAACTGAGGTGCAACAGTGCCCAAGGCCCCTCAAGTGGCAGGGAATTAAGTGAAATACACCTCTACCTCGATATAACGCTGTCCTTGGGAGCCAAAAAATCTTACCGCGTTATAGGTGAAACCACGTTATATTGAACTTGCTTTGATCCACCAGAGTACGCAGCCCCGCCTCCCCCGGAGCACTGCTTTACTGCATTATATCCGAATTTGTGTTATATCGAGGTAGCGGTGTATACTCAAATAAGTGACCTGCACCCACGTGCTGTAGAGGAAGGAAAAAAACTCTCCTCTCTTCCCCCTGCTAGGTCACTGCCAATTTGACCTGGGGTAAAATTCCTTCCCAATCTCGCATAGAGCGGTCAGTTAGACCCTGAGCATGGGAGCAAGAACTAGCCAGCTACGCACCCGAGAGAGAGAACGCTTATTGCCGCCTCAGAACACTGGCCCACCCTATCCACTGTTCCATCTCCAGCTGTGGAGATAATCCTTAGTGTTGCTAGCCTCAGAAATCATGGGGCACCTCCTCCCAGTCGAAAAAAAAAAGGGGGGGGAAATCACAAGATTGTTTTAATCATGTCAATAAATCTTTGTTTTAGACTCTGAAGATAGCATTAGGTATAATGGAGTGGTGTCAGAGGACCTCTTGGGGAGATGGGATTGTATGAATGATTTTTGGCAAGAGGAAAAAAGGGTAGGTATGGTTCTTGTCTTGAACAAAATTTCTCTCCCCGTTCTGGCCCTTAAAATATGTAGCTGTATTAGGTTCTTGTTGCCATTGCATCTGGATCCTGTACAAAATCTTAAAACAATACCCTATCTACACTGCTGTCAATCAACAGAGTATAGTAACCTTGAAACAGAAAGTTATAATTAACCTAGAAAATATAATTGCAAACTTCATATGAGATTTTAAAAAAACAGCCAAGATTTAAAAGACTCGTCTCACTAAATACACGGAAGACTGGGGCTTCCTAATATGGAACTCTGATGCGTGGTTCTGTCTGATTCAGACATCCCCTTTCTTTAGGAGTGAGGCTAAGCCCTCAACATGAACGTGAAGTTAACAAGAGTCTTTTTATCGACTTCAATGTGCTTTGGATCAGGCTCTATGGCAGCAGGGAGAATTTGATGTACATCTTTTCCTTTCAAAATGAGTTAAATTCCCCTGCAGGTTGTTTCTGTTAAGAGGAGAATTGATGATGGAGTCATCTATCTCTGATGCGGTTCGGTATATTTACAAAGACTGCACAAAGTCCTGTTCCCCTGAACACTCCAGGAATCAAACAAGAAACAGTTTTTTTGCTCATGGCTCCAAGTCTCTTTCAGTCAACAGTAGGCCCAAACCAGGGTTGCCAATATTGTATTTCAAAGATAGGGGACTGTTTTCTTAGCACCTCCGTCCCACCCCTCCTACCGATATTATTATTATCTTTGTTTATTATTATAGTTTAATATTAATAATAAGCAGTACTCACCTACATTCGCCAGGGATATTTCTTGCTGCTTTTTGTAGCATTCAGCAACTCTAGACCTTGTTGTACAGAGATAAAAAAGTAAGGGATGTCCCTTGTAACAAAGGACTGTTGGCAACCCTAGCCCAAAAGCACTCTCTCTAGGCTTTTCTCAGGATGACACACTCAGTGTTTGTTCAGGCTGTGTCTAGGGCTTCATTGCTGCTTTTTCCTTGCTTCTGTGGTGGGTTTTTTGCTGCTTCTCTCTCATACACAGACACACATACCTCCATCAGACAATACCCAGCAAAAACCTTCCTTCCACATGATTCAAATTCCTGAGCAGACTAACATGAGCCTCTATTTTGGCCAATGACATGTGCCTATGTTTTGGGTTGAGGCCCTTAATATTTCGTACATTTATCCCAAAATGAAGGGTGGCTGCTACACTTACCAGGTTTAACAAGGTTTAACCCAACCAATAACAATACAGGATAATATGGAAATCTGAATTCCCTTCCAAGAATCCTCTCAAGCCTCTTTTTGGTAACATGCAGAACTTAAAAAAAAGAAGCAGCGTGGGGAGAGATTGAAGAGAAGGCACCAACTGAGGTCCTAAGGTGTCACAGGGTGGATTGGCCTTTTTAAGGGAGTTGAGCTCAGCCCAGTCCATCTGTGCTTTGTTAGCTGCCTGCCTCCCCTGGTGATGGGCTTTGAGGCGGATAAAAGGGAGTGCTCATCTGAGATGAGGGGCCTGTGAGGGGCAGGGAGGAGAGGAGAAATAGCTCTCTACATCAGACAAAAGAAAAGGGCTGATTGGTGTTACCTGCAGTGAGGGGCAGAAACTGTAAGAGAGACAGGCTTGAGAAAATACAGGCAGTAGGGTTGGGAAGGAACAGCTGAGACCAGCATGGGGCTGAAAAACTGTAGAGTCTCAGAAAAAAGTGTTTTGATTTAAGTTGACATCTGCACTGCGCTGTTGTTTTCACAAACCAGAAGGGGTGTTATTTCTCTCATATGAGAGCCTGGGTGCAGTTATTGGGAAGCCCAAAGAGGGGAAACCAAGGCAGCAGCAGCGGGTTCGGAGGCTGCATTAGATAAGGAAAGGATTTCTGGCTGTGGGATGATCTGGTTTTATTTGAAAACCTGTGAAACATGAGCCTGATCCTTCCCCATTGAAGTCAGTGGAAGTTGGCTCAAACCCAATACTTTCTTAAAGGGAAGAACAGCTAAAGAGAGAGACCATGATGTGAAAAAACCCCAAATTAATCCCACATAGCCCTGTTCATGCAAAAGCCCTTGACAATGTCCCTTAGGGTACGTCTATACTTACCCGCTGGTTCGCCGGTAAGCAATCGATCTTCTGGGATCGATTTATCGCGTCTTGTCTAGACACGATAAATCGATCCCGGAAGTGCTCGCCGTCGACACCGGTAATCCTGCTCCGCGAGAGGAGTAGGCGGAGTCGACGGGGGAGCCTGCCTGCCGCGTGTGGACCCGCGGTAAGTACCTTTAAGTTCGAACTAAGATACTTAGACTTCAGCTACGTTATTCACGTAGCTGAAGTTGCGTATCTTAGTTCGAACTGGGGGCTTAGTGTGGACCAGCCCTTAGTTTCAAAGCCTACTCCTTATCACTGGAACTGTCATATCCAAATTCTGCTTCTCACTCTCTGAGTAATATGAATTAAATCTGCATTTTTAATAGCCGTCATTGTTTAAGGCTTTTAGACTTCACTAACAAAATAGCAAAGGAGACAGAACAGAAGATGATGCAGTTTAAAATAGTACATAGGATGTGCTGGGTTCCTTCATCTGCTTTAAATGGGGTTAAAGGTGTGATGTATGTTTAGCAATGTGATAAATGAGGAGGAAGCTTATCCATATTATTTGCTCACGTCCTAAAATTAAGAGCTTGGTGTGAGGTGGTTTATGTGATACATGGAATCTACGAAAATAAATTGCCACCTTTGCTGCAACTATCTCTTCTAAATGATTTTTCCATGTTTCAGAGTGCAACTAAAATCTCTTAAAAATGGGTGGCCATTGCTCTTTCTTGTGCAAAGCAATTGATTCTGAGAGGGAAACGTCAATGTTCTAGTTATTAAAGGCTGGAATCTGGAAATGACTGAACTGGCCTCACATGAATGCCTAGTATATAACTTAGAAGAATTTAATTCATTATGGTCAGAGTTCATCTGCTTTTTATAGGGTAGAGGATATAGACATTCCAAGGGGATTAGAATTTAAATTATACTGTAGGTTTGTGACAGAGGGAAGAGTGGTGGGGTGGAGGGAGTGGAGCATTTCCATTTTTTCCCTGATTGTCTGGGGTTTGCGTGGTGTTGGTTATACTGGATTTATTTTTATGTTGTATTTTGCCTTAGTTAGTTAGAGCAGGAGCTTGTTGGCACCTCCAATAACAAGTTGCAATGAAATTGTTATGCTAACTCCATTTTCTCCTGCTCACAACTCCCTAAAAAGTTCTTTGGGGCTAAAATATTTTATGCCTTGTTTCAGCTCTCATGTAACTTTTTGCTGGAAAGTTTGAACAAAATTCCTTCACCAGTTTCTTGAGCTTTGTGAGGGGGTGAAAAAGAAACATATTCCATTGTAAGAAAACATTAACATGACCTTCGCATGTGTTCACGCAACTTCAGAATTACTAATTTAAAATGTGAAAGGTTCATTAGCTAAAATTGCCTGAGTAGACTTTTCTTTCAATTTACATGGGGGTGGGGGTTTGGAAAATGCTTTAAAAATCTTTGTGCATGGAAGAATGAGGCCACGTTTTTGGCATTGGTGTTTGTTTATATAGAGTAGAGTGACCTTTAGATTTTAAAACACGTTAAAACAATATTTAATTGAGTTTTGTTCCCAGGCAAAGGTAAAAATGGCCAAAACAGTCCAAACTTGACCACTGGGGGAGTTGTTTTAATCATGTCAATAAATCTTTGTTTTAGACTTTGAAGATAGTCTAGTGTTTTATGTGGCTTCCATGCTGCAGATGCCACTCTGAGAGGAAATATGACTCATATCTTCACTACTCTCTACATTTCCTTTGTGGTGTAAGGACAAATAGCACTGTCAACATGATTGAGGGACCTTTACCCTTTGTTGGCTACGCTGTTGAGCAGAAAGGCCTTCGGAGAATTCCTGGGAGGTTCAGGGCAAGTTGCACTTCAGAAAAGCCTTGTACAGATAAGATGGTTTTGACCTGGGAACTAACTGCAAGTGACTTTCAGCCTTATTGTACTAATGCTCCATTCAGCTTATTGAGCATTTGTGCCTGTGTATTCCTCCCAGCTCTCCCTTCTGTTGAGAGTGCAACTCCTGCATGGGAGCCGCGATACGAACTGCATCACGAAGCTGGATTGCCATTCTTAAACATTCAGATATCATGAGTTAGGCCACAGAAAATCGTGAGATTCTACTCTCTCTCTATTCTTATTCTGTCCTCATCACCATAGTATCTGTAACTTCCAGTAGCGCACTAAGTGACCAGAATAAGGTCTGCCAGGTGTGATTCACACTTTCACCCATCCTCTCCTTTGAAATTGACTTAAAAATCATGAGATTATTCTTTTTTAATTGTGTGTGGGGGCAGTATGTGCCCTCTTGTTTCTGGGCCTTTAGGGCATGCTTGCTTTATATCTTGGAGCTTTTTCTATACAACCATGAGGGCTAAAATCTTTGTCTTTATGAAAGCTGAGATTTTCATGCAATCTCTTAAAGCCTCAGCTGCTGGAATTAGAAGAAAAGCACCAAGCATTGTGAGACTTATGATAAAATCGTGAGTTGGCAACATCGCAAAAGGCTTTTTTTTTTTTGGTAAGGCGCTGACTGCCCCCAACTCAGCCTCTTGCGGGAGACACTCAGCAGGATTGGGCTCTGTTTCTCTGTCATTCTAATCTCGGATAGAAAGTTTTCATCATAAAAAAAGCTTTTGCTATAGACTCTTTGCAATGCAGAAATAGATTGCGTATTGAAATCCTTATGCTCCTGGGGAGCACAAATACCAGTCTCTCCTGCCAAATCTCTCTCCTTCCCCCTGCTATAACAGCTCCACCCAGTTGTGGTTGCACTTCAGTAATGCTACTAAAGACAAGATACAAAAAAGCACAAGTCTCATTCCCCGTGTGCTTGGATATACAAAAAATAGAATCATCACTTGCCTATACACCTTGGGATGTACGTGCAATTGAGTAAGGTATGTTGCAATTCTGGGTCTAGCCCTTAGAATTACATCTGAGACCCCAGTGTTATCTTTAATGCCTTGTACCGTGTAATTAAATTCTAGAAATAAATCATAAATGAGAAGAGAGCGAGAGAATCAGAAAGAGCAGTAAAACAAAACTATATATAGCATAAGAGGTAAAGTAGCTTGGAGCCATAACCTCTAGCTACAGTAATACAACTAAGTACCTCTGCCTCAATTTACAGATTACAGGAATGCACATAGTCATAACCACCACCAGCATAAATATTGGATGGCTTCACACCTCCCTCTTTTCCTTACTATTATTATTTAATGTGGTAACTTTTCAGTATCTCCCTACAATGGAAAGACAAGAGGGACACATTTTCTTTCTTATATAGTTGCAATCAAGTGCAGGAGAATGTCTGAGGAGAAAATTGGTCATAGACCTACTGAGAAGCCAGAAACTGGACAATAGCATTGATTAATCTGTCATGAGTCTGCAGGCTGGCTTCTGTGGTGAAAATCACTTTGCCTGCAAATTTTATAACCACTCAAGGTCTTTCCAGTCTTTGTATTTTATCCCTATTTTTTAGACCTATCCTTACTTTGGCACACACTACCTGCTAATACCCCATACAACCGGGGGGGAGGGAGGGAGAAAGGGGGGACGAATAATCAAGAGCAGTATTACTGAAAGCCAAATCCAGTGTTGTCTAGGGAAAAGGCTGGGTTTCAGCCACAAACTTTGTCAAATCTGGAACCTGACTAAATATTTGCGGCACGGGGCATTGAGATGAATCATGTAATAAGGCTAACCTGGTAGAGCTCACTCTTCAGGGAAGGAAAGCAGGTGTCAGGAACGGACCACACACATGAGAGAGCTTGCTCCATGAAGATTTAGGGTCTGTCTTTGCTCTTTACACATGAAGAAATAAACATATAAGGCCTAGGTACATCTATAGACTGCTACTCTGGCATGGCCCTGGTGGCTTTCATAATAAAACACAGGGAGACCCATGGGATAGTCCCAGGGTTGTGAGGCACTTCACCACTACCTGCCCTTAGTGTGAAGCAGTCTTGTCTGTGCCTGCTATAGTTCAGCTCCCTGAAGCCAATAGTCTCTGGCTAAGCAGTGCCTTCTAGGTCTCCGGAGACCTTGCTCTCTCTCTCTGCACAAGCTAGTGATAGGCACATGCCCAGGGCCGGCTCTAGGATTTTTGCCGCCCCAAGCAAAAAAAATTTTGGCCGCCCCCCCTTTTTTCGTGCCCCCCCTCACCCCCAGCCCTGCCCCAAATCCCCGGCCTTGCCTCCTCCCCTGGGGGTGCCGCATTTCCCCCCCCCATTGCTTCCTGTGCCCCCCCCCCGCGACCTCCCACCCTAGCTCACTTCCGCTCCGCCTGCTCCCCTGGGCACGCCGCCACTCAGCTTCTCCCCCCTCCCTCTCAGGTGAGAGACGGGGGAGAAGCGGAGCAGCTGTGCGTTCAGGGGAGCAGGCAGAGCGGAGGTGAGCTAGGGTGGGGGGGCGCAGGAAGTAACGGGGGGGTAGAGTAACCACTCCCCGCTCCAGTTCACCTCCGCTCCACCACCGCCGCCTCCCCCGAGCGCCCCGCCGCTCGGCTTCTCCTCCCTCCCAGCCTTTCTGTGCGAAACAGCTGCTTTGCGCCCGGCAAGCCTGGGAGGGAGGGGAGAGAAACAGAGCAGTGGCGGCGGCTCAGGGGAGCAGGCGGAGGCGGAGCGGAGGTGAGCTGGGGCGGCGGGGGCACTTTTTCTCCATGCCATGGAGTCGGCACCTATGATGGCCGGCGCCAGAATGCCGCCCCTAGAAATGTGCAGCCCCAAGCACCTGCTTGTTTTGCTGTTGCCTAGAGCCGGCCCTGCACATGCCAACCCCTAAGTCCTCGGAGTGTTTCTTGTAGATTCCATCCCTTTGTCCACTGGACACACACAGAAATTACCAGATCCCCAAGGGAATAGTATACATAGCCTGAATGTTACCGCTCAGGATCAGCCCCTTCGTAACATCACAGTACGGAGATGTATTTAAAGTGAAAACAATCAAGTTTATTATCAAAAGCTAAGAATTCAGAAAGAGTGAGTAAGGAAAATGGATACAGAAATGGTTACATATAAAACAAAATCATAACACGCTTTCTAGAGATTAAATTTAACTTTAAAAGGATACATCCTAGTCTAAAGCAATTTATCTCACCTAAAGCAATCTCCCAGCATCTCCAACCAGCGCAGCTGGGATCCCTCCTTTTGTGCATCCAAAAACGCTGTCCTTATGCTTCCTTGGCGAAGGATAAAGGGGTGTCTCTTTACTTTCCCTTTTATCCCCCAAAATTCATTGTTTGTCAAGAGTCAGGATGACCGTTATGTTGGGTTACAATGTTCAATTTACATGTGAACCGAGGTAGTTGGGAATATATGTCCTTTGGCAGAAACTTTTTCATCAGCTGTGCCTTGATTCAGACTTAAAAAACATGTTTTCCAGCATGTAGACATAACTCCTTACACAGTGTTAGTACATACATTTCACAATGATATAAATTACCAGTGTGATCCTGGATTTCATTTAAGATCTCACATGACATTCTTTATGGATAAATACTATGAAAGCAGTGTGTTAGGTATAGTGAGTTTATCAGGCCTGATAGGAGTTGTTATAGAACAGTGAATCCTTTGCCAGTTGGCATTGAGGTTCTTATGGGTCATAGAAAGGTCCCAAACTATTTAAAGGGATACTACCCAATTCCTAGACACTACAGACTCATAGTGCCAGGCTTTCAGATTTGAACTCATGCATCCAGATCCAGCACTGGAAAAGCAAGCTTCCAGGAGAGCTGAATCTGCTTTTGCCAAGTTCTGACTTTGGCCTGTAAAGTTCAGGTCCAGTTCATCTGACTCAAACACAGCATGGTAGTGTTTATACAGCTTCATATTTTCCTTCCCCAAACTCTTTGTCTGACAGATGCTCTGTTTAAAGTGCAAACCTTTTAACTGCTGCTGAGGTTTCTTGTTAAACCAGTGATTAAACCACTAAGTGATTAGCATGGAATTGACATCTTTTGCATATGATTTTGTCAAAAGATTTTTAACACTCAATAAAACATATGGTTGATTAAATACCTTGATTTTCTCGCCATCCGTATTCTTAAGTTAAAAATCTAATTACAACGACTTCTTGTCTTTCTGGAAAGTATCTGTTGTACTCACACTGCCGCTTCCACCCTGCTGTTGATATGATTTGCAACTATATGATTTACAACAGTAACTATGGCTGCCTGCTCAGGTGTAAGATTGAGTAGTTGTCTAAAGTAGGATGGGTTTTTAAATGACATTGTACGCTCATTATCACCAGACTCTTGCTCTTGATTAGGGTGACCAGATGTCCCAATTTTATAGGGACAGTCCCGATATTTGGGGCTTTTTCCTATATAGGCGCCTATTATCCCCCACCCCCGTCCTGATTTTTCACACTTGCTATCTGGTCACCCTACTCTTGATTGTATTATCTTATTAAAGACTTGGAATTATTTCTCAGGAGAAAAACAATAGCCTCTTGTGAAATTCACATTGTCCAAGTCTCTCATTTTACATAGGAATATAAGAATTTCTATATCAGATCAGACCTATGGTCCAACTAATTCCAGTGTTTTATCTTGAACAGTGGCCACTACCAAATGTTTTAGAAGAAGGTGCAAGGAATTCCACAATGGAATAATCTGCCAGTAAGGAAAATGTCATCCTAACTGCCATCAATTAGTCATGGGCTTATGCCCTGAAACAATGAAGGTTTATAACCTGTATGCACTGTAACTTTAGATGTTCTCATTCGCTATATAAATATCTAAATCCTACTAAGTAACCAGCCTCTCCAATCCTGCAGCAGGGATTTCCACAGTTCATTCATTTAAAAAAAGTATTTCCTTTCATCAGTGTTAAATCTGTTACCTTTCATTTCATTAGCAGTCCCCTTGTTCTTGGCTTATAAGAAGGCAAATAGGACAGGATTTATACTCTTTTTATACTCCTTATTTGGCATACTTTTGTAATGTCTCTGCTCACAAGAGACAAGTAACAATAATCTTTTCACTTGCCTCATAAAACTTTCCATGCCTATCATAATTTTTGTCACCAGTCTTTGGAGTCCTTTTTTGCCTCTGGTATTTTTTTTTTTCCTGAGGCAGTTACCAGATCTATTCAGGGGCTATCTAGCAAAGGTTTTTAAATTTTTCCCCATCACTTTAGTGTCTGAGCTCCTCACAATCTTTAATGCAGTTATCCTCACAACACCTTGGTGAAATAGGAAAATATTATTATCCCCATTTTACAAATGGGAACTGAGGTGCAGAGAGAGGCTAAGTGACTTGCCCATAGTCTGACAGGAAGTCTGTGGCAGAGCAGGTAAGGGCACATATAATTTATGATTTATGTAATAATATTATCCCAGTCTCAGTATTAATGTGTATCCTGTTATTTATGCACCCTAATGCTTTCTATTGTCTCAAGATAGTCTGAGCATTCACTCCCTCCCATTCTAGCCTCTGTCAGTTCATACATTTTTAAGCATTGCCATCCCAGTGATCATTTAGGAAGCTAATAGTGCAACACTGAGATTGTGTTTGTGGCAGAAAGTATTTGTCTTGCTGAATCTAAAGCTACAGAAACAATTTGTATCTGCAAAGATGAAGGTTTCTTAAGGGCCTTCTATCAGCCATGTGAATAACTTCATCCCTCTGGGAAATGGTTCCAGAGCAGCCCTGCACTTCACTGGGCTTCTGACATTCTGTTCTATGGTGCCCTGTCTGAGCCACAGCAGAGGAAGAGTTAATTGCCTGCCTCTGGGGAGGGGTGGGGTAGACAGGCAGGGCTAGTGATAGACATTAAACCCAAGCAGATGCTCACAGTTAGAATGGGAATTCTTTAAAAAACGGCTCCTTGGCAGTCAGAAATGGAGAAAGTCTGTCTGAGCAGGAAGCGCTCCAAATTCAATAGCAAAAGTGCTGGGCAGTAGTCTGAAGGGGCCCTTTTCTTTTATGTAAAAGATGGTGCATGTGTAGTGGGGTGTTAAAACACTATCTGTGTGTTTATTTATGTGAATGACCACTTAAAACTGGGAATAAACCCTTTTTGCAAAGAACGTTTTATTGCTGCTGGGCTGGGATGGCCCATTCCATCACCTTACAGGCAATAATTAAATTCACATGGTTATTGAATTAACATTTGTTCTCTGACTGAGACTGCAGAATTACTTTCTCCTCCCCTTCAGGAATTAAATTGGGAATCAATTGCTAATGGGGAGAAAGGGAAGGAATTCTCAAGTCTCACTGAGCACAGATTGAAAAGAGAGGTGGACTTGCAGAAATTAACTTAAAATCTTTCCCTAGACCATTTGCATCATATCATCTAAGTACCAGCAAGTGGTATGTTACTTATCACTGCAACAGACAGGGAGATCAGGGAGCCTCAATTCTGCAGCAGAAAAAAATAAATCAATAAGCTTTTTTAAGTCAACAAATAATTTTTCACTAATTGGTGATCATCCCAACCCTAACTCATTATCTTTCTGAAGAGCCATACTTTGCAATGCCATCAGTGAGTGTTTGGCTGAATATCTCAGCAGCACTGTGGAGAGTTCATTGATTTTGGGCCTGTGACTAATGCTGAGGAGAATGGAGCACTTTAGACAATTATTTGTCTACACCACTCTAATCTCTGCTGAAGGGTTTTCAGAGAGGCTGTTTGAGGTATAGGGCAAGGGCACATGAGTCCCTACCCTTTGTCAGTTACCTCACATGATCCTTCACATGTGATGAGTTCTGTTTAGCTATGGTTTGACTAGCAACGGTTAACGAATGTATCATCTCTCTTCGGTTTTTCACACAATGACATACCACAACCCCACCACTTCGGCTCTTATCTATTATTGAAAATAAGGAAATCATGAGGAAAAATATTCTGGCTGTAGAGGCTTTTCTGTTGACCCCCTTGTAACAGGTATGTTTCCATGGTAACCACACCTGGCAGTGCTTGAGGAATCCTTCCCAACCCTTTCCCTCTTGATTTTCCCAGATACAGAGGATAAAATTGAAAGCTAAATTAGCCTACGAATAAAAACAGGCCTCCCTTAACCTTTATAGTGCTTCCGGTTTTTTTAACTGGACTATGTTGGTCTCCCTGTGGCTCCTGCTTGCTGTCTAACCAGTTTATATGAAGTGGCTCTTGGAGAGCTGTGTTGTCACTTGATGCTGGCTTTTCTACTGGCTTCCAGGTAAGAGAGAGCTACACAGTGGATGTGCATGTGGAAGGGGGTGATAAAATGCAGAGCAAAAGTAAACCCAGGCTACTTCCTGCTTCACAAACAGCAAAACACAGTTCACACTAAAGACATCAAAACACACCTGTTCCTTGTAAGCAAGTGCCGTAGTTGCCACAAGGATGTTACTTGACTGTGAATAGGCTGAGAGGTAGCCCACATAGTAATGAGGAGGGGAAAGCTACTTGGGCTGATTGTGAAGGGAGGTGCCCATGAAACAATCTCTCTGTTAAGATATGTTACATGCTATGACCACACTTGACAACATGTGATCTTAGCCAGCTTCATCTCTACAGGAGTCTCTGGAGAATTTGAAGGGGTTAAAACACAACACAATTTAAATGCTCTGAGTTGGAGCTATTAACCCAAAGCCTACAAAGAAACATACCCAGCCTGTAAGGAAATTCTATTACCCTTAAGAAACGGGTGCCTTGTCAGAAGTGCAAGCTGGTCTCCATATTGGAAGAGAAGGTTCGAGGTCTGGAGAAACAAGTATTGACCCTGGGTTGCATACGAGAAAATGAAGATTTCCTGGACAGACATCAGGATATGCTTCTATAGGCACAATGTTCTGAGGAATTGGAGCAGGTTGCGCAGAGGGGACTGAGGGATGGTGAAGAAATTTGGCAGCATGTGACCTCCAGAAGAAGAAAGAGGAGCGTCCATGTACCAGCAATGGAGATACAGGTGAGCAACCGTTTTCATGTTCTCTCCACAGGTACTAATGCGGAGAGTAGACTAGATGATACATCTGAGGGAAGGGAGCAGAAGGAGACTCCACCGATTGGAAGGCATGAGATGCACTGTCCTACGGATGGGGGTTCCACAACCACCGCTCCCAAGAGAAGGAGGAGGGTGGTGGTGGTCGGGGACTCCCTCCTCAGGGGGACTGAGTCATCTATCTGCCACCCCGATCGAGAAAACCAAGAGGTCTGCTGCTTGCCAGGATCTAGGATTCACGATGTATCAGAGTGACTGCTGAGACTCATCAAGCCCTCGGATCGCTAACCCTTCCTGCTTCTCCACGTGGGCACCAGTGATACTGCCATGAATGACCTTGAGCGGATCACTGCAGACTACGTGGCTCTGGGAAGAAGGATAAAGGAGTTTGAGGCGCAAGTGGTGTTCTCGTCCATCCTCCCTGTGCAGGGAAAAGGCCTGGGTAGAGACTGTCGAATTGTGGAAGTCAACGAATGGCTACGTAGGTGGAGTCGGAGAGAAGTCTTTGGATTCTTCGACCATGGGATGGTGTTCCAAGAAGGAGGAGTGCTAGGCAGAGACGGGCTCCACCTAACGAAGAGAGGGAAGATCATCTTCGCAAGCAGGCTGGCTAACCTAGTGAGGAGGGCTTTAAACTAGGTTCACTGGGGGAAGGAGACCAAAGCCCTGAGGTAAGTGGGGAAATGGGATACCAGGAGGAAGCACGACTAGGAGAGTGCAAGAGGGGAGGACTCCTGTCTCAGACTGAGAAAGTGGGACAATCAGCAAGTTATCTTAAGTGCCTATACACAAATGCAAGAAGCCTGGGAAACAAGCAGGGAGAACCTGAAGTCCTGGCACAGTCAAGGAACTATAATATCATTGGAATAACAGAGACTTGGTGGGATAGCTCAATGACTGGAGTACTATCATGGATGGATATAAACTGTTCAGGAAGGACAGGCAGGGTAGAAAAGGTGGGAGAGTTGCATTGTATGTAAGAGAGGAGTATGACTGCTCAGAGCTCCGGTATGAAACTGCAGAAAAACCTGAGAATCTCTGGATTAAGTTTAGAAGTGTGAGCAACAAGGTTGATGTCGTGGTCGGAGTCTGCTATAGACCACCAGACCAGGGGGATGAGGTGGACGAGGCTTTCTTCCGGCAACTAGCAGAAGTTACTAGATCTCAGGCCCTGGTTCTCATGGGAGACTTTAATCACCCTGATATCTGCTGGGAGAGCAATGCAGCAGTGCACAGACAATCCAGGAAGTTTTTGGAAAGTGTAGGGGACAATTTCCTGGTGCAAGTGCTGGAGGAACCAATTAGGGGCAGAGCTCTTCTAGACCTGCTGCTCACAAACCGGGAAGAATTAGTAGGGGAAGCAAAAGTGGATGGGAACCTGGGAGGCAGTGACCATGAGATGGTTGAGTTCAGGATCCTGACAAAAGGAAGAAAGGAAAGCAGCAGAATACAGACCCTAGACTTCAGAAAAGCAGACTTTGACTCCCTCAAGGAACTGATGGGTAGGATCCCCTGGGAGAATAACATGAGGGGGAAAGGAGTCCAGGAGAGCTGGCTGTATTTTAAAGAATCCTTATTGAGGTTGCAGGAAAAAACCATCCCAATGTGTAGAAAGAACAGTAAATATGGCAGGCGACCAGCTTGGCTTAACAGTGAAATCCTTGCTGACCTTAAATGCAAAAAAGAAGCTTACAAGAAGTGGAAGATTGGACAAATGACCAGGGAGGAGTATAAAAATATTGCTCAGGCATGCAGGAGTGAAATCAGGAAGGCCAAATCACACTTGGAGTTGCAGCTAGCAAGAGATGTTAAGAGTAACAAGAAGGGTTTCTTCAGGCATGTTAGCAACAAGAAGAAAGTCAAGGAAAGTGTGGGCCCCTTACTGAATGAGGGAGGCAACCTAGTAACAGAGGATGTGGAAAAAGCTAATGTACTCAATGATTTTTTTGCCTCTGTCTTCACGAACAAGGTCAGCCCCCAGACTGCTGCACTGGGCAGCACAGTATGGGGAGAAGGTGACCAGCCCTCTGTGGAGAAAGAAGTGGTTCGGGACTATTTAGAAAAACTGGACGAGCACAAGTCCATGGGGTCGGATGCGCTGCATCCGAAGGTGCTAAAGGAGTTGGCGGATGTGATTGCAGAGCCATTGGCCATTATCTTTGAAAACTCATGGCGATCGGGGGAGGTCCCGGATGACTGGAAAAAGGCTAATGTAGTGCCCATCTTTAAAAAAGGGAAGGAGGAGGATCCGGGGAACTACAGGCCAGTCAGCCTCACCTCAGTCCCTGGAAAAATCATGGAGCAGGTCCTCAAGGAATCAATTCTGAAGCACTTAGAGGAGAGGAAAGTGATCAGGAACAGTCAGCATGGATTCACCAAGGGCAAGTCATGCCTGACTAACCTAATTGCCTTCTATGAGGAGATAACTGACTCTGTGGATGAGGGGAAAGCAGTGGATGTGTTATTGCTTGACTTTAGCAAAGCTTTTGATACGGTCTCCCACAGTATTCTTGCCACCAAGTTAAAGAAGTATGGGCTGGATGAATGGACTATAAGGTGGATAGAAAGCTGGCTAGATCGTCGGGCTCAACGGGTAGTGATCAACGGCTCCATGTCTAGTTGGCAGCTGGTTTCAAGCGGAGTGCCCCACGGGTCAGTCCTGGGGCTGGTTTTGTTCAATATCTTCATTAATGATCTGGAGGATGGCGTGGACTGCACTCTCAGCAAGTTTGCAGATGACACTAAACTGGGAGGAGTGGTAGATATGCTGGAGAGTAGGGATAGGATATAGAGGGACCTAGACAAATTAGAGGATTGGGCCAAAAGAAACCTGATGAGGTTCAACAAGGACAAGTGCAGAGTCCTGCACTTAGGACAGAAGAATCCCATGCACTGTTACAGACTAGGGACCGAATGGCTAGGAAGCAGTTCTGCAGAAAAGGACCTAGGGGTTACAGTGGATGAGAAGCTGGATATGAGTCAACAGTGTGCCCTCGTTGCCAAGAAGGCTAACGGCATTTTGGGCTGTATAAGTAGGGGCATTGCCAGCAGATCGAGGGACGTGATCATTCCCCTCTATTCGACATTGGTGAGACCTCATCTGGAGTACTGTGTCCAGTTTTGGGCCCCACACTACAAGAAGGATGTGGAAAAATTGAAAAGAGTCCAGCAGAGGGCAACAAAAATGATTAGGGGGCTGGAGCACATGACTTATGAGGAGAGGCTGAGGGAACTGGGATTGTTTAGTCTGCAGAAGAGAAGAATGAGGGGGGATTTGATAGCTGCTTTCAACTACCTGAAAGGGGGCTCCAAAGAGGATGGATCTAGACTGTTCTCAGTAGTACCTGACGACAGAATAAGGAGTAATGGTCTCAAGTTGCAGTTGGGGAGGTTTAGGTTGGATATTAGGAAAAACTTTTTCACTAGGAGGGTGGTGAAGCACAGGAATGGGTTACCTAGGGAGGTGGTGTAATCTCCTTCCTTAGAGGTTTTTAAGGTCAGGCTTGACAAAGCCCTGGCTGGGATGATTTAGTTGGGAATTGGTCCTGCTTTGAGCAGGGGGTTGGACTAGATGACCTCCTGAGGTCCCTTCCAACCCTGATATTCTATGATTCTAAGTACAAATCTGCTCTGTGCAGTCTCTGTGCAAGCATTAGACTTGCATGTGTAATAGTGATATCCGATATGACAGTGAAGGATTGGATTGAATTGAAGGATTCAGTGCTGCTATTTTGGAGAAGAGCTGAAGTCCTAAACAAGTTGCTTACTTGTGACCTGTTATGTTGCAGTATGCTGAAAGAGCTTCATGCTGTAACATGACCACAGTCCTGTTGAATAAAAGTTAAGCACAGAGTCTCTACTACTCTGTCTAACAAGGCTGTTCTAACTGATTTCATTCATCTCTCATGGCACCAAAAGTACTGACAGAAATCAAAAAGGCAATGACAGAGGTGCAACACCAGAAGAGATAAGACTTCAGTGCTGAGGGGGAAGTAATCAAGCTTCCAGCTTTACTGCCAATAGCAGGAAAGTTATTTCACTGCTCAAGGTGGAAGCACTGGTCACAGCCCTCCCTCTGAAGTGAAAAAAAGAATTGGGGCAGCTCTTGTGAATCTGGGGCTGATGTATGAGAACAAACAGGAGTACAGGATATTGGCACCATATACATAAATCAACTATTAGCTATGGTCCGATATTACAGATGCCAGGGACTGCAGGAGATATAGTGGCCAGACAGCAGGAACAAAAAGTGTGTAGATTGTGCAGACCAAAAGCAAAAAAAAAAAAAATGTGCTTAGCTGTTTGTTGTAGTGCCAGGCAGAGGAAAGAATATGTTAGGCAATCAGGCATTTGACAATCCTGGGCTAGCGGTAAAAGAGCATACAGGATTATAGACACAAGCTGTGACAGCGAGTTAGCTATGGACACAGCTATAGCTGTGGAAATATGTTTCTAGGTACAGTGTTTGCCAAGTGCTTGGTATATTAACAACACAGCTGGAGAGATTTGCGACACAAAGAGCACAAGCTGCAGAGCTACAGAAAGGGATCTTTAATTTACAGCATGAGCGGCCCTGTGGTTAACACAAGTAACACAATCCATTCCAGAATGAGCTAGCACTAGGAGGAGTAATATCAGAAAACAGACAGAGCTCAGTCTAAGCAAAATGAAATCCTAGAGAGAATTCATTATCTCCTCAGTTTCAGGCAGATTTGGGCTTCTGTGTTTCACTTGATTGGACAGGACGTGATGGATACTGGGCCTGGATTAGTTGTGAAGTGTGCTAATGCCAATGAAAAAAGGGTTGGGGGGGGCATTGAGGAAAACTGCCCATCTCCTTGTCCTCCTCCATCAGGGCAGTGGGGAGCCACTGCTGCCAGCTAGTACAGCGCATAAAGGGGCATGGCGATTTAGGAAGGGGGTGATGCTAAGACAGCCAAGAAATGCAACAAGGCATTTTAAAGCTGCCCTACCCTAAAGGAGACTGAAGCTGCTACCACCGCCTGACCTCCGCTGGGCTTGAGTCTCCATCTGGGTGCAGCTGTCCCATGGGAGCAGAGGCTACAAACAGCAAAATGGGATTAACAAAGCTCCTTGCACACATGCTAGGAAATAAAGTACATATCTCAAATACCCCTGCAGTGAGGGAGTGATATGTGGCCTGCACATTTCCATGAAATTTGGCTTGAATTAATTTTAATGTAATAAAAGCAATTTGTTAATGAGTAAATACTATTCCAGTTCTCTAAAAATTGCCCTACACCATATGGGTACCGATGTACATTAATTTATATCCAGGATTCACTGACTTCCAGCAACAGTCATGGAGAATGGTCTAGTCTATCCCATCTAGGTTTTTATACTGTGCTCATCACCATAGTATTGGAGCTGTGTCACCCAGCAATGGTATCACTTTCTTGTGCATCGCCAGTTTCTGTAAGACAGAAGTCCACGTTGCAAAATCGTGCTATGTCAACAATTCCAAGGTGGCTGCTGTGGGAACTTCTGACTGGGCACACCAGAAGGAGTTTAGGAATGTTTTTCAGGTTGTGTCCTAGGGCCTTACTCCAGCAAGACTTTAGTGACAGAGATCTTAGTATTGTCTTGCTTTTTAAATAAGATACCTGTTCCCACTGTCTGGGATTTCCCCAACTGCAAAAGCCAGTCGCCAATTGGACAGGATTTCCAGGCTCCAGTAGGAGCCTACAACATCCCATTTTTCAGTCCAACAGGATTATCACTCTGTCAAGTGACCTATGACATTGAGTTCAAATCTGTCACCCCCAGTCAAGACCCCCCTTGGTTAGTGCATCACTTTGCATCTAAATGATGAGGTAATCCGTCACACACACTCCTTATCCAGAAAAGCTGCATTGAATTCAGCAGCATTAAGTGGGAATGTTGGTTGTGCTGATGGTGATACTGTGATTGAGGCTTGAGAGCCGCAAGTGGCTCGTTAATGTGTCTCTTGCGGCTCTTTGCAGCACATGATGTTAAAACTGTGTGAGTTAATTATTAACCAATCTAAGTTATTAACCATCAGGATGCTTTTACTATGTTATTAACCAACGGTAGTTGATAAAATTATAATACTTGGTCAGTCATTTTGCTGTGAGAATTATAAATATATATAAATAGTAAATAATGAATTCACACTACTGTGGCTCTTTTGGGTAATGTTGATCGCTAATTTGGCTCCTGAACCACTGAGGTCTGAGTATCACTGGTGTAGACAATCATTCAATATAGTGCCCAGCTGCTAAACTGGGAAGGAAAGAGAGAGGCAGTAGCAGAAGGGGGTGCCACACTGTCTCAGGAAGAGTAGCAGGAAGAGGTGGCTGCCATACAGGGCTCCTAAGCTCCACTTCTGAACACCTCAGTGTCCACACAGCTTGTGAAGGCCTACCTACCATCTAGGCTCTTGAGCTTCAGAAGAAGGTGGTTCCTTTCCTTCAGGGATGGCAGCCACTTCTTTCCCAGAAAGTGCTTAAACTCCTTTTCTCCCTCTTACTGAGGTATGCTCCCCACACAGCTTCATATTGCCGCTCCTGCAGAGCTCCTAAAATGTCAGGTGAACAAACTTGAGGAGCTGAAAGATGGAAATAAAATGGCAATTAAAAAACAGTTTGTGATACAAATCTTCACGGGCTCTTGGCAAAATGGTGAATTATGCAGTCATTTGTGCAGCTGCATAACCACACTTTGCATGGGTGGGGGCTGTTCCTCATTCACTGTTGAGCAGTGGTAAAGAAGAAAAGTGGGTTGAGAGATCATCAAAGTGGCTGAAGAATAAACTGAAATGATCATGTAGATCCATATGTGGATGTGTTGGCACACTGCACAGCAAAACCAGAATGTGGCTATCTCCTGCAGCTCTAGCTACCAGCTGCAAATTGATTTATTTGTGTCGATAACTCCAGCTATAGAGTCTCAAACCAGAACAGACACTTGGAAATGCAGCAGCAGGAAAAATATTCTGACAGGTTGGCAGGGCGTCCTGTGCCACTGAGGGAGGAGGCTGTGGGGCACAGAAAGGAACTTCAAAAAGCTCCCAGTTCTGAGGCAAGTTAGCATCTGAGTTGTGTTAATATCATGAATGAAAATGGAAAATTTTATAGATGGAGTAGGGAACGTTTTGTGAAAACTAATGACTCTTGTGAGTTTTGCCTGGAACTGCATACATGTGTTTCACTCATCTGAACAGGGCTTAACATACTGGACATGAACTTAACATCATCGGTACTGGACTTTGATTGTTGGGAAACTGAGTCGTGTAATAAAAATACTACTACATCAAAGAAGGAGGTAAATAATTAAGACCTGCCCTAATACAAAGATCACCTTTTTTCAGTAACTAAGATGGTCAGGATAACACTCTAAATACACGAAGAGACTGACTAACATGATGGAGAGGAATTGTTGATGGTGCTACAAGAAGTATATGATTAGGAGCAGTAGCATGAAATTAAGAAATGGGACACTTAAATTGAATAGCAGAAAAACCTTCCTATCTATTACACTATGGAATACTCACCATTCGTAGATACGCTCAGTGAAGCCCTGGACCAAAATAATCCCTAGTATAATTCCATTGATTTCAGTGGAATTATATCAAGAATGAATCTGGCCTGCTAGATCTCTTCCAGTTCTAATTTCTGTAAATTTAATCCTTAGGGCAAAGCATACTGTGTAGCCTAAATATCTTAACAATTAACTAGCTAAATTATCCTATAGCCAAAGTCTCCTGTACTCCTGGGCAGGCAGGATTTAAATTCGCTAGGAGTTGTGGGTGCTTAACATCTCTGAAAATCAGATCACCTATTTAGCTGCCCAAATATGGATTACGGCTTTGGTTCTCAAATGGGTTCTTGCTGTTGCTGCATGTGCTGCTGCAGCAAATTTATAGTAGAAGTGGGTTGTAGCCCACGAAAGCTTATGCTCTAATAAATTTGTTAGTCTCTAAGGTGCCACAAGTACTCCTGTTCTTTTTGCGGATACAGACTAACACGGCTGCTACTCTGAAACAGTTTTGATTGTTAAAATATACTAGTCTAGAGACAGTCTAGTCACACGTTTATTTGGATGTGTCACGAAACTAAAAATAATAAATCTTTTCAATATAAAGAATAATATGGACTACAAATAGTACCACAAAGGGTACATAGTTATTGCTAACTATATAATTGAGGCAAAGGAGGCCGGAATAGGGGGCTGGTTCCCTCCCACAGCCAGAGGCAGAAGCTCTGTTGCACTATAACGAAATGCTGCTGAGCCAACCTTGAGCTGGTGTAGGGAGAATAGCTGGTGACCATGGCAGGGAGCTGCATGTGGCTACACTTGAGAATCATTGGATTAAGGTGCCTAACTTTAGGCACCTATTTCTGAGTATGTTGACCTCAGTGTTTAGCTATTAATCTAACTGATTACCACCAGTAATGGGAAAACCTCAAATTCAGAGGTTGAATTTACCATCTATGCTGCAATAATTGGTTACTTTTGTTTTCATTTGGTTTCTTTTAAAGATGAATTGCATACATAAATGAACACACACAAATACCACAGGAACAACCTTTCTTCTTTTACTATAGTGTGATAAAGTTCCTCCTCTACCTTGGTGGGTCCTGTGCTTATTGGCGGATTTTGCTTGCCTCAGAGATTCACAGTAGCCCTCAGTTTGGCCACTTTTGTGGCTCAAATCTGCTGTTCACTCAGATAACCTCATCACAGGCCAGTATGGGGAAAAAAGAGTAAGAACAATCCCCGCAGTTTCTGCTGATCCACCATGTGGGTCGGGGAACAGCCCAGAGACCTTCCCCTCTGGTGGAACCTCCTGTGTTGGATCAAGAGTTCAGAGGTTTGGGGGGAACCAGGCCCGCCCTCTAGCCTGGGTTCCAGCCCAGGGCCCTGTGGACTGCAGCTGTCTAGAGTGCCTTCTGGAACAGCTGCATGATAGGTACAATTCCCTGGGCTACTTCCCCATGGCCTCCTCCCAACACCTTCTTTGTCCTCACCACAGGACCTTCCTCCTGATGTCTGTTAACACTTGTACTCCTTAGTCCTCCAGCAGCACATCCTCTCACTCCCAGCTCCTTACGCACACCTCACTAACTGGAGTGAGAGCCTTTATAAACCAGGTGTCCTGATTAGCCTTAATTAATTCTAGCAGCTTCCCAATTGGCTGCAGGTGTCCTAATTAGCCTGCCTGCCTTAATTAGTTCTAGAAAGTTCCTGAGTGTTCTGGAATAGTCCCTGATATCTCAGGGAAAAGGAACCTGCTGAACCTGGAACGAATGTATCTACCTTCGACCACTCTCTTGTAGCCATTTGGCCTGACCCTGTCACAATAGATTCTGAACTCAGGAAGTACAGAGGTGCACAAAATGTACTGAACACCAAAAAAGTGAGTTGAGCGACTCCTTTGTCAAAGTTTGGTTTGGGTTTGAGACAAAGATTTCAGCTGATTTCTTATTTGATCAAAGTTGGCTTGGGTTAGTGACTTTCAGTGTTGCTTTTGAGAAGTGGTTTGGTCAAGAATAGGCTCAAGGGGCATAAAACTTTGGGCTTTGCCATTCATTACTAGAGTGCAAATAAGCGATGGTCACATAAACACCACCCTATACCGGAAACCTACTGACCACTATACTTACCTACATGCCTCCAGCTTTCATCCAGACCACACCACTCGATCCGTTGTCTACAGCCAAGCCCTAAGATACAACTGCATTTGCTCCAATCCCTCAGACAGAGACAAATACCTACAGGATCTCTGTCAAGCGTTCTTAAAACTACAGTACCCACCTGAGGAAGTGAAGAAACACAGATTGACAGAGCCAGAAGGATGATCCCTCACTCTCACAGACCTTGGGAGACAGGCCAGTCCTCACTTACAGACAGCCCCCCAACCTCAAGCAAATACTCACCAGCAACTACACACCACACAACAGAAACACTAACCCAGGAACCAATCCCTGCAACAAACCCCGTTGTCAGCTCTGCCACATATCTATTCAAGGTTACAGCATCATAGGACCTAACCACATCAGCCACACCATCAGGGGCTCGTTCACCTGCACATCTACCAATGTGATATATGCCATCATATGTCAGCAATGCCCCTCTGCCATGTACATTGGCCAAACCGGACAGTCTCTGAGCAAAAGAATAAATGGACACAAATCAGACATCAAGAATTGTAACATTCAAAAACCATTAGGAGAGCACTTCAATCTCCCTAGACACTCAATAAGAGACTTAAAAATGGCCATTCTTCAACAAAAAAACTTCAAAAACAGACTTCAACGAGAAACTGCAGAACTGGAATTAATTTGCAAACTTGACACCATCAAATTAGGCCTGAATAAAGACTGGGAGTGGCTGGGTCACTACAAAAAATAATTTCCCCTCTGTTGATATTCACCCCTTCTTGTCAATTGTTGGGAATGTGCCACATCCACCCTAATTGAATTGGCTTTGTTAGCACTGACCCCCCACTTGGTAAGGCAGCTCCCATCTTTTCATGTGCTGTATATTTATACCTGCCTACTTTTTTTCACTCCATGCATCTGATGAAGTGGGTTATAGCCCACGAAAGGTTATGCCCAAATAAATGTGTTAGTCTCTAAGGTGCCACAAGGACTCCTCGTTGTTTTTGCTGACACAGACTAACATGGCTACCCCTCTGTAATCTTTACATTGACCTTTGGAGAGTCCCATAGTGATCCAGCCACTTACTTCAAGCCTAACCCTGTGAGGGGCTGACAGTTCTCAAGTTGGATAAAAGACCCTTCAGCAGCATAGTCATAAAGGTCTGGTCCCCTTCTGAAGAGAGATTATCTGTAACTATGACACATTTCAGCTAGAAGATCGAAGAGGGTAAAAGCTGGGGATAAATTCTGTTGGAATAGTAACATTAAGCTGCAGTGTGGGACAGGATTTAATTTTAAAATCAGAATAGTAAAGAATGTATTTCAGTGAAGACTGCAGAAGGTGAATGAGGAAAAATACTGAATAGCTTCCAAGCTAAATATTGAGAGAGAAGCAAAGCTGTATTATAAAATCGTATATAGAGGGTGTGCTTTCTGCTGCAGTTATACTAGATCCATCACAATGCTGGCACTTTTATTTTCATGGAACAGCCATTGCCTGATCAGAAAGTGAAAACTGAACAGCCCTGATCTTTTCAATCCTTGCAGAGTTATGACTGCAAACTCCAAGCAGAAATTCAGACCTGGAGAAAGTAGCAGATCAGATTAGAGGAATATTTGAGTTAGTTGATTACAGAATTGTAGTTCAATGGATGTTGCCTTTTGTTTAGGCCAGACATTGTAGTTTGTGTGTTTGTGAACTCAGAAGAGCTACCTGTGTACTTGTTATATCAAGACCTTAAAAATCAAATAGTTTAGTCTCTGAAGAGAGGAAGAATCTCGGAGGGAGGCTGCTAAATGGACTGTGTATATTCAAGCAATATAACAAGTTGCTAGATGATGGCAAGAAACGGAGGGACATTTTTTATTGCAGCAAATTAAAGATGTGCTCCTTTATCCTTAATTTAACTGCACTCCAGTGTCTGTAGTTTGCATTTGGATAGGTTCACTAAAATAGATCCCTCCTTTACTATAAAAATTTTGCAGAATCTGTCCCCCATTGTACTTGGTCAGGACATGAATTTATTAAGAACTTCGTAAGCACTGTACAGAATCATTCTAAAGACCTCCCAAGGGAGATGAGATGGCTCCTATTTACAGCCTGTCCTTCTGATTTGTTAAAAAAAAACAAAACACGAAATAGATATTGGAATAAAAAATCCACTAGAAGAAGAAAATCTAAGATAAATTAGTTTCTAAGGCACACTTCAACTAAATACTATATGATAAATACTCCAAGTTCTTTGATAAAATTGCCTTTTAGATCTCTCATTTAAAATTAAAATGCAAAAACTTCTCTTTCCCCATGTTATTGATTAACTAGTAGCTGAAAGCCCATGCTGTCACACCCGTGTGGCAGGTGGGCCAAGTGATGCACCATCTGTGCAGTCTTACGTATTCGACGAATGAAATTGTTGCATAAAAATTAGCAGTAGGCTAAGGGTGGTGATTGGTCGAGTTACCTCTGATATTGTAATGGTGTAGGACTCTCGGCATGGCATAGATGCATGCCTTGTGGTGTGATTCGTAAAGGCAAAATGGCTGAGAACTTAAAAATAGGATGGTAACAGATTGAATCCCAGTGGTGATTGAATTTGATGATATTCTGAATGAAGAGAGCTCACATCCATGCTTCTTATTGTTTCCACACTGACTCAACAGACATTTTAGGCTTCAGAGTGACACAGAAGTGACAATCCTGGAATCTTCTTATAAAGATGCATAGAGTAGAACATGTGTATATAAGAGTCCAGAAAACTGCATGCAGCCAGGCAGGAATGTTTGGAAAGTGGTAACACTGCAATGCCAACCTTGCACAGATATTCCAATACATATTTTTAACTGGTTAACTCAGAGATAAATCTACCTAGACAATAGCACTGGATCTCTCCAGGAAGCTTAGCCTTTGGAAGCTGTGTCTTAGATGAGAATGCACAAGTGGAAGAGGCAGAACAGATTGTGTTTACAGCAAGAAACTAGCTTGTGGTGTTCACTCTTGGGGCGGAGGGAGGAAATAGCTTTGCACATGCACAATCTTTATGCACCATCACTTGTGCATATAGAAATTCTGGTAGTTGTACATACCTGTTGAAAGAGAGCAGAAGTGGGGTTCATACAGGTAAAGTCTGTTACGTATTTCGGGCATCATCGATTATGCACATACACGAATGGTAGTCCATTTCAAAAATGTGACCCGTAACATTTAAATCAAAATGTATTGTATGTAATATTATAGAATATCTTCATGTTCTGTATGCAAAAGCAACAACTATTACAATAACGTATCAAATTTTTTTGACAAATTTGTAAAACATAATTCCTATTCCTGTGGCAGCTATGTCCATCAATAACATAAACTAAAAGACACCAGACATATGTGCTCAGATCCACAAACTTAGGTACGTAAACCCCAGATTTAGGCACCTAAGTCCCAGTTTTAGGCACCACTCTGATCCGCAAAAACCCCTCTCAGCTGTCACCTAAATTCACTTGTTGCCTAAATTTCCACTGTAAAAGTTACCTAGAGGTCTAATTTTCTGCCTCTGATCATCCCCAATGCTACCCCCCCCACCCCCCACCCCCCAGCACCTATCTCCTGCCCTAGCTCCAGTGCAATCCATGAACTGGGGGACAATAGGTGTTTGTCTGCCTATATTTTCTGAAGGGCTCAATCTGATTGAAAATCAGAATGAGATTGGGCCGGAGGAGGTGGTGGTGGTAGTGGTGCCCACCATTATAACTTTTAGCCTAATGGCAAAAGCACTAAGGCCTGGTCTGCACTTAAAATGTAGAGCAATATAGCTACATCATTCAGTGGTGTGAAAATTTCACAACCCTGAGCTCTGTAGCTATGCTGCCCTCACCCCCGGTGTAGACACGAGGAGGTCAATGGAAGAATGCTTCCATCCACCGAGCTACTACCACTCAGATAAGTGGATTACCTACTGAAATGGGAAAACCCCTTACATTGCTGTAGGAATCATCTACACTATGGCACTGCAGCTCCATAACTATAGACAACTGTAGACAAGCCCTCAGCTGGGATATGGGAGACCCAAGTTCAATTCCCTCCTTTGCCTGATGGAGAGAGAGGATTTGAGGTCTCTCACCTCTCAGGTGAGTGCCCTAACCACTGGGCTCTGGGATATTCTGATGTGGGGCTCCTTCAATCACTCCTCTTAGAGCCATTCCACTTTGAATAAATACTTAGTCATTGACCTAGAGAGAGAGTGACTCCATAGCAGTGGTTCTCAACCTATTTATGATTGTGGGCCGCATATGCGGCCCACAGTGTGTTACCTGGGCCACAGGTTGTGAACCACAGCATGCCCCTCCCTCAGACCCTCCCACCAAACCCCTATGCCCAGCGTCTCCTGCCCAGAGACCTCTCCACAGAGTGGGGCCAGGAGTGGAGCCTTGGGCGGGGGCCTGGCAGCAGCCCCGACACTGGACCCAGCCACTCGGGTCGGGTTGCCGGGGAGCCAGCCGGCATCTCAGACCCCGACCCCAGGGTCAGCTCACAGCCCCAACGCCGACCCCGGACCCTCTGTGGGGCCAGGTGGCAGGGCAGCCCTGTACCCTACCAGACCCTTTGTGGGGCCGGCCAGGCAAGCAGCCCCAGATCCTGCGGGGCAGCCCCGGACCCCACCACGCAGGGCTGGCTGGTGACCCCGAACCTGCTGCGCCTTTAGCACACAGCTGGGCCACAGCTGTGTGCTAACTGGGCCATGGGTTGAGAACTGCTGCTCTATAGCCTGGTGATTAAACCTATCACCAGGGAGGTGGGAGACCCTGGGTCTGGTCTTCTGTTCCAACCACTTTTAATTTATACACAATGGAAGAGCTTTGACAGGAGAGATTGACAGAAACTACTCCACCCCGCCCTGTCAAACTATCTCATAGCCCAGTGCTTAGGGCATGCTCCTGAGAGGTAGGAGACTCCCCCGTCAAATCCTTTCTCCTCAGGCAGAAGTGGGCATTGAACCTGGATTTCCCACTTCCCAGGTGAGTGCTCTGACCACCGTTTAAAAGGTGCGTGGTGGCCTTCCCCATCCCCATTGACTAATTTAGGTCCCAGCTAGCATGCTAGTTTTTGTGGATAACGTTCTAAAGCATTTCTCTCTCCCCATTCATTGCATAGGGAGCCTAGGTGCCAAGTCGGGCTTTGTGGAGCCCATTGTTATTGCTGTGAATTTCTAAGTGCCTAAAAGTTATGCGTTCAGCATTGCAAAGCCTAAATCCCTTTGTGGATCCAGGCTGATACTTACCATAGGAAATATATATGCATTTAAAGTACTTAATCCCTTCTGGGTCAGATCGGTCCTCATTCACCCTGATGTAACACAGTTGATGAACATTATACCTAGGTTTAGATCAGGATAAATAAGTGTAGAATTTGGCCCACTGTCTTTTAATCCCATTATAAAACCACTGAAGTCAGAAGAGAGAGGAAGAAGGAAGGTGGATAATAGAAAAGAAAAAGAGCGAATGTTAAAATAATGGCTATTTGGACACATCACCCTTTTTGTAATTAGGGACTCTGATTTAATCTCTTCCAGCACTTGCAGTGCTATTAATTAGAAAGAAATCTTCCAAACTTCTTGTTACCTTTCCAAATTATCAGTCAGCCAGCATATTAGCTCCTCAGAAGGTGCTATCTCCATGATGTAGAGCGCCTAATCTGTAATCAGGGGTGGATGTGAATGTTGCAATTAATCAGCAACACTCTTCTCACATACTGTATAGCTAAAGTAATTAATAGCTTGTTTGGATGTTGGAGGATATCCAAATACTTAGATCAGATAGTCATATCATGGTAGACTAAGGGCTAGTCTACACTGGCAATGTTAAAGCGCCTCCGCGGCAGCGCTTTAACGTGGCTTGTGTGGTCGCGGCGCAGCGCTGGGCGAGAGCTCGCCCAGCGCTCTAAAAAACCCATTTCCACGAGGGGAATGGCTACTAGCACTGGGAGCACAGCTTGCAGTGCTCAGGGGGGGTGTTTTTTCACTCACCTGAGCGAGAAAGTTGCAGCGCTGTAAAATGTCAGAGTAGACAAGCCCTGAGTTGTACAAAGTCATTGGTTTGACATTGCCAGCTCTTGTTATATGGAGAAAAGCCTTGTTTAAACAGTTTACTCACAGTTCAGTTTAGTCAGTGAAGAATTTTAATAGAATTAAATACAGACTTCCTGGCCAAATTATGAGGTTTTTAGCCTCCTCCACCACTGTTATTTCTTAAAATCAACATGTAAAGAAAGTCCCCACTCATCTGGCTGTTAATTGTCTAACTGTTTAGTCTAATCAGTCTTGTTGCTTGTCTAGTTAGTGGCCCTCCTTGGTCCCAGGACCTGGTCACTTACTTCACTGCAACACGCCCACTCCCCCAGTAGTGCAAATCTGTGATCCTTGCTTCCAACTAGTGGCTCTGGTACGACCTTAGAGCCTCACACTTTTTCCACTGTGGTACTCCACATGGATATCACCAGATGGAAGAGTCTAAAATTCCCTGTTCTTTCAGCAGTCTGGTGTCTCCTAGGGTATATTTACACTGCAATTAAAAACTCATGGCTGGCCTATGCCAGCTGACTCAGGCTCGCAGGGCATGGGCTAAGGAGGGGTTTAATTGCAATGTAGACAGTGGGCTTAGGCTGGAGCCTGGGTTCTAAGATCCTGCGAGGTGGGTAGGGTCTGTAGAGGGCCTCTGTGCAGTGCAACTGGGGTGAGGAAGAGGGAGAAAAATGGAAAAGAGGAGAAAGTTTTGCTCTCTGCTGTGCAGGATTTTCAATCCATTATTTCAAGAGAGTTTGACTGTTCATAGCAAAAAATCTCAATGTACCTGGCTCTGGAAGGGAAGGGGATGGTATCTCCTCCCCTGACTTTGCAAGAGATCAACCCTCTTCCCTTTAAAAATATGGACAGGTATGCAGAGTGAATGCTTAGTGTTGTGATTATTCAATACACAATGAACAGCAGTGGGGAATTGGAAACTAGATACAGCATTCAGGTCTCTGGAAGACAGCCAGCTGAAAAATTGGCCTTTCTATTTCTGGTTTAGGGAAGAAGAAAAAAAAAGCTCTAAGTAATCAGGCCTAGGGGGAAATATTGGATGGGTGCCATGGGTAACTGCATAGTAGGTTCATGAACCAGTCTTTTACACGTCTTTGTGCCCAGGTGTCCCTGAAGAACTATCTCTAGGATTTCACTTTGCATAGAGACAGTTATCACTATTGTCTGCCATCTGGAATAGCCCTTTAGAATGCAATAAGCTTAAACAGATAATGTTATGTTGCCCCTTTGCTGAGTAGTAGCAGAATTTAGGGCTTGCCAGGGCAGATTCACCTTTGGAGCAGAAACTGATGATGCATCATCAGGCACTTTCTTAATGTAATTTTTGTTTATTTACAAAATGTACACAAGTCCTGTTTCCCTGAGCAAGGGTTGGAGACAAAGCACACAGGCAAATCCCTCGTGCAGAAACCTAAGATCAGGCATCTCTGCCCTGTCCCCAGAAGCAAATGTCTTATGCCTTTCTCTTTCTCCAAAGCCTCACACAGTCTCATCTCTCAGCAAACTCTGCCCCTTTTCCATCCCTCATCACTAGAACTGGTTGGAAATTTTCCACTGCAACTTTGTTTTGTCAGAAAATGCCAATTTGCTGGAGCAAAATGTTTCAAACCTGTAAGATTTGGGGAAACTCTTGCCAAAGCAGAGGCAGGTTTCCACTGGAATCTCCTAGTGTTCCAGGGTCCACAGCTCCACAGCAGAGACCTTGGGAGCCATTGCTAGAGCCAGGTTTCATGGGGCTGGTAGGCAGAGAGCCTGGAAGCCCTGGGGCAATCCACATGGACTGGTGAGGCTGCCCCAGAGCCACGAACCATAGGAGACTGTCTTATTAGTATTTCCAGGTTCCAAGCTATGCAGCAGGGACTCTGGGCCCCTGGAAAGCCCCAGCTTGAGCAGGTAGCCTACCAGCCCTGTGAGTCCCGACTCCAGCCAGGGATCCCTGGGCTACAGGCTCCCTGCTGCAGAGCAGCTGTGTGAATTGACATGCTTGTCAGTTTCATATATTTTGTGTCAGGAACACTGTTTTGGTATTTCTGAAACTAAATTTTCGGGAAACTCTGGTTTGCTAAGAAAATTTTGGCATATTTGCTTTCATTCCAATTTGGAACAGATTCAAATTCTGAAATAACTAAACTTCTCTTGAACTGAGAACCTCGAGTTTCAGGGCTTGTCTACACTACAAAGTTAAGTCAACATAAGGCAGCTTACGTCGACCTAACCGTGGATTTGTACACACTGCAATGCTCCTGTCAGTTAAACTCTCCTGCTACACCGACATAACAAAACCACTTCAACAAGAGGTGTAGCACTTGGGGTGACATAGTTAGAGGTACACAATATCAGTATCGATACTGTGTTTCTTACACCACAAGTGGCCTCTAGGAAGTGTCCCACAATGCCCACCCTGATCTCTATGGCCACTGTTTTGAACTCCACTGCCCAGTCAGGTACACAGGTATGTGCCTCTCCCCTTTTAAAGCCCCAGGTGTTTTGAAATGGCTCTTCCTGTTTGCTTGGCATGGAGAACTCACGTAGCATCTGCCCACCTGAGCATGCCGGCTCCACGCAGCAAACACGCGCCTGCCTGGAGTACACGGGAGGTGGTGGATGTTCTGGGTCTGTGGGAAAGGAGGCTGTGCAGGCGCAGCTCCACTCCACTCCAGCTGCAGGAACTTGTTCGGGGCAATGATAGGGACATGCAGCAGTGCTGTGTAAAAAATCAAAGAGCTGCAGCATGCATAACAGTAGGCAAGGGAGGCAAATAGTCGCTCTGGTGCGGAACTGCAGACATGCCACTTCTACAAGGAGGGGGCTGGGGTCACGGTGGTTGTATATGGGTGGGGGGCTGGTCAGGGGAGCAGTCACGGTGAGGGCTGTGGGGGGAAGGTGGAGGCAGGGGTCTTATAGCCTTGCATTCATAATGCACAGCACAGTACTGAAGAGCAGTGCAGGATCAATGCTTTCTGTCAGAGATCACTGGTTTGCAGGTTACCAGGGCAGTTGAAAAGCAGCTGGAAACCTAGTAGGATGCTCGTGGAATGATGAGATTGAGAAACCTGTATCATGTGATTCTGAACCTGCCCCCATGAGGCATTGCAAACCCCTCCCAAAACGCCCTGCAGCCAGTTGCACAGTGAGATAGCTACCCATGATGCACTGCCAGGGCCGGCTTCAGGCACCAGGTTGGCAAGCAGGTGCTTGGGGCGGCCACTCCGGAGAGGGGCGGCAGGTCCAACTATTCGGTGGCAATTCGGCAGACGGTCCCTTACTCCCGCTCGGAGCGAAGGACCTTCCGCTGAATTGCCGCCGCAGATCGCAATCGCGGCTTTTTTTTTTTTTTTCCCGTCTGCTTGGGGCGGCCAAAACCCTGGAGCCGGCCCTGTGCACTGCTCTATGTTGATGCAAGAGCTGCTACTGGGGATGTGCTCCAACAACCCCCGGAGCACAGTGTGTACATGCAACAGCGATTTAATAACAGCGGTGGCTATACATCGACATAACTTACGTGACTTAACTTTGTAGTATAGATGTAGCCTCAGACAGCTCTACTGTCACTGGGAAACCCCTCATCCAAGACTGCTCATGAAGAACATGTGGCCTGGAGAAGTGAGCCTGAGCATCTAACTTCCTTTTGTGCAACTGCTTTGCAATACAAGGAAGCTGGGAAAGGTCTAATGGCCCAGATAAAAACTGAGCACTTTAACCCACCCAATATCCTTTAATGCAGCGGTTCTCAAACTGTGGGTCAGGACCCCAAAGTGGGTCGTGAGTGACTCCACTTTAATGGGGTTGCCAGGGCTGGAGTTAGACTTGCTGGGGCATGGGTCAAAACCCGAAGCCTGAGCCCCACCACCTAGGGCTGAAGCCCCTCAGGCTTCGGCTTCTGGCCCGGGCTGTGGGGCTTCGGCTTCAGCCCTGGGCAGTGGGGCTCAGATTACAGGCCCTTCCCCCACCTGGGGCTGAATTCCTTGGGCTTCTGCTTTCGCCCCCCCCCATGGGGTTGGGGGGGTCAGGCAGGCTCAGGCTTCGGTTCCCCACCTTGAGGTCGCGTAGTAATTTTTGTTGTTAGAAAGGGATGCAATGCAGTTTGAGAACCACTGCTTTAATGGCTCTGTAGGTGAATTTACTGCAGGACAGATTTAACTGTTTCTATGGAGAATTTTACCTGGGTGCTCATACATCAATGGCCCCCAAACAGTGAGCCATTAGCACCTTTTGCTGTAACAGTTATTTACATCAGCTTCTGGATTACTGTTGTACAGTGATGCTTTTAATTTATTTGACAGTAATTTAATTACAGCATATAGTGGAGTTCCCACTTGACTAACAGGACAGGTAGGGGTAAGAAAGAACCCAAGAGAACAGAACAGGTCTGCCATATAATAAAGTACAACATAATTCCTAATTAAGAAATGCAAGAGTCTTACTCTGCCAGTCCCATCGTAAGAGGTGGCGTCTGTGTAACATAAAGTAATTAAACACTGTCTAACTGTGTGATTGTGTCTCCCTCTAATAACCGGCTTGTGTCAAAGACAAAAGCCTGCTACTTACATCCAGGTAGTAAAGTGACCCCTTTAGTTCACGTGACAGGTGCTTGTGTTTCACTAATGTACAGGAAAGGCTGAGCAACTCAGTAGTGCCCATTCTGTTCAGAAGGATTCTCTGAAATTTAATAAGACCACTGCTGTATCTGTGGGCTTCTGAAAACACTGGTTCAGTCCTGATGTAATGCTACATACCTTCTTGTGACAAATCAATCAGACCATATGCAGCGAAGAGTCCAGAGCAGCTCCACGACTGCTCTGTCCGGTGCTGGGACTGGGGCAAAGAATCAGGGAGCCACAACTGGCTTCCTGACAGGCTCTCTGCTTGGCTGCCCTCAGCAGAAGCTGGAGAATCTGCTCCATGCTGAATATTTTTCCACCTAACATGGAAGATGCTGATCATAATAATGGTTGGAAGCTGGGGTCATTGAGCTCCTTGTAACAGATAGTCTAATGAGTACACAGCACCAGTTACAATTATAAATCTTGTTCTGCCAGATAAACTGTATGAGTCATACAATATGAAGAAGGAAGGATGATATCTGGGCTTATTTGTTAGTTTCCTCTGATATTTCTTGATTTTTGGTTCCATTGTTTTACATCCAAATTATTGAAACAGCCACATTTTTACCAAGAAAAAGATGATATGACAGGCACAATACCGGCTTCCCATACTCTTCTTGAGGTGGTAAATTCCTGTGTTTGTGTTAATTAAGATACACGAACTCTGCATTGTATGTCAGGTAGGATTGGTCTGCAGAAAGTGGACCTAACATAAAACCTAAATAGCAAGGAAATGTTTAAGGCAAGCAACATTATATACCCTCTTCTCCAACCAGAGCCACATCCTTCATGACTGACACACCCACTGTACATCACAGAGAATGCACCACTACCTTAACTCTGCCAGTCTTCCTGCACCCCTTTCACCAAATTCCACTCCACAACCTCTCCCCAAAATCCCCCCAAACAGACCAGACTTCCTTCCCTGCTTAACCCCCACTATTCTCTTCTGTGCAATTCTGAGAAACTGCATATAGTAAGGTTTGTTGTTAGGTCATTTTTCTTTCTTTCTTTGTTCTGTAAAGCAAAAAAAGTGAAATATACATATGTAATATGCAATAATATCCTGACCAGGATACCTCATAATCATTCATACTTATTTTCTAATCATAGCAAACAATCAGAAAGTATCAAAGTGTGGGCTGTTTGGAAGCAGAGCACAATTTGCTTAATGAATGACCTGAGTAATATAATGTACAGCTTATAATTAAACCTGTTACTAGCAGGTGGTGATTGCTGCCGTAACAGAATGAGAGTGTCTTTCTGACCCCAATCTGCTGAGCTATTTGTGATATGCACTCAGAAAAGAGACAAAAGCATTTTTCTGAACGTAGCTTCCAAATCATATAGAACATAAATAATAGCTCATCTAGGTTCCTCCTTGGAAGTACTGGGGCCCAAATTCTGCTCTGTTATACTGGTGAAACTCCATTGAAACCAGTGGCGTTGCATCAGTGTAACTGAGAGCCCACTGCTATTGCACCAACCTATAGCACACCATGTTGTCTCCTATCATTTCTAGAGGGTCATGGACTTTTTATTGCTTCTGTAGGCCAGGCTCATTGCATACGAGTCTCTGCTCTCTGGGCAGTAGAAACAGAGAGTACAGTACAATAACATATTTTCAATAGTCTGTTAGCTGTATACTTGGGCCGAAAATGTTTCTCTAGTGCACTTTGAACCATTTTCAATTGCCCCAACTCCTGCCTCTCTAGCCGTGATGAAGAATATATTCAAAAAAATAAACAAGTGCCTATTACCTACATTCAATAGGAGGTCTCTGAGCTGTGCACAAGTGAGGAAGAAGAAAGGAGGATTCCAGTAACGAGGATAATGCAGATAGATCCTTTGTCACTAACTATAAACTAGTCAAAGAGAAGACAGCTGCATGGGTGCTGCTTGCTTTCAACACTGCCACCTACTTGAGTTTGGGTGAGTAAATAATTATGCATGAATAAGGAGTTTCTCCATCTTCTGCTTAGACAGATGGATACTTTCCTCTGTGTAGTCCTGCATGGTCTGTATTTCAAGCTCATAATGAAACTGAAACCAGGAGATTTTTGTGTTTTATTAAGAACATTCCAGTATCTAATTCCAAGCCTCTAATGATGGAGGAGAAGACTCAAAGGTAGAAAACGTTGCTGGTATAACCCCTCCCCTGAGGTCTGGCTCAAGCTGACTCCCTTTTCTGGCCCTAGTGTTTGCTATGACCAATATTTGTCGCTTCTTCTCTTTCCTCGCATGGGTCAGGTCTAAGGTTGTCAGGTGTCCAGTTTTTGACCAGAAAGGGGACCTGTACAGTGCCCAGTCAGATGTACTGACTGGACACCAAAAGTCGTTACTGAGCCAGCCCCCACTTAGCTGGAGCCATCTCCTACCTGCATCTCATTGGTGGGCAGGCTCTGCATCAGGGCAGCCCTAGAACAAAGGGAGCCCAACTGGGTGGGGTGGAGGGAGGTGGAGAGAATCGAGCGACAAGGAAGGGGAAGAGGGAGAACAGTGGGGGTGAGAGGAGAGGAGTGAGCAAGCATGGGGCCTTGCGGGGAAGAGGTAGAGCAGAGGGTGGAGGGAGATTCTGGCACTGCTACTGTAGCATCTGGTTTTCAGAAATTAGAAAGTTGGCAACTCTAGCTCATGTTCCGGGTTCTTTTCTGGTGCCTGGTGCCTCCACCCATGCCATGTACCTAGGGGGTGTTGTCTCTTGACAAAATTAAGACTTCTACTAGCTGGCAAGGATGGTAACACCCATTACACAGGGAACAATAAAATAAATAAAACCAACCTCAGGAAAGGAATGAGGTACCAATAATTATAACAGTAAGCAAAGGGGTTTGACTTTATTGAGAACAGGAAATAAGGGTCTGGGGAAGGAACAGGATATTATTAACTAATAATTGATAAACATTGATAAATAAACAATTCCCACCTTCTTAACATTCACCAACCCACCAAACCCTAGCCCCCTCCCTGGCTCCTTCTCAAGGCAGATTGTATGCTGAGGTTGAGTATCCGAAGACAGACTGGTGCAGCGCTGTGGTGTTGGCTGGCTTAAACAAAAGTCCCCTGAGTGAGACAGTATCCTTTCCTGACTCCAACTGGGCTCACTTTTCCCTTGTCTGGAATTCTCCTGGGGTTTCGGCTGCCTCCTGGTAGCCAGGGGCAGGCTGGATCTTTCTCTGGTGGATGCTAGTCACTGCAGTGCTGGGAGCTGCCTGGTTCATGCTCTCACACCAGTGCAAGAATTCCCTTTGGAAGGAGTGGAATTTAGCAGGGATTCTCCTGAGCTGTGCTGTCTCTCTCCCAGCTTCCAAACTAAAACTAAATTCTCTCTTTTGTGTAAAGTCAGGCTATCAGCTTACTGGGGTCTGTGCAGCACTAGTCTATCACTCGTCCAGTATGCTTGTCCATATCACACCATAGAGAAGTCTCCCTTATTGTCCTCAGCAGGGTTTTCTAGTTCTTTCTGTCTCTGTCCCCCTGACTCCAAGCATGCTGGGAAACAGTGTCAGGGGCCTCTGGTAGACACTCTAGGTAGGGACCCCTAGAAGTTCAGTCTGGAGCTCCAGGTGTGGGCAAACTCCAAGTGTGGGTTACACTGAGAAGAAATCAAAGGGGAAAATTATACAAGCCTTTAATCATATGGTGACTGAAAAACCTATAACCCTGTTCAGATCAGCATTGCATCTTGATTCTCTGCCTGTGGGAGCAAAAAGCGCTGCAGGGTCATTCATTCCAAATAAGCATATTGTCCTGTCAGTACTATACTGTATTAAATTTGTATGCATTGTACATTTACATCTATCTCAATCAGAATAATTAGGTTGCTAAAGTTACCTTGCAGTGCAAAAATTGTACCAATCTTCCTTATAAATCATTCTTACTTTGCTCTCCATCTACTGTATTTTGTTTCCTTTCGATCATTCCTGCTCTTTGAGGTATTTAAATCTGATTAAACCAATTCTGATCTTGGTTACAGCATAGGAACTCCATTTAAATCTTTGAAGACACTATGGTGTTATCCTCATGTAACTGAAGTCAGAAGCTGACCCCACATGTGTATATCTCTCTGTGCCTTCCACATCTACTAAACTTTAGGGTTTTTATTCACTGTCCCATTTGACTCAATCCTCACATGATAGTGTATGATCCTACAATCCTTCCTCAGACAAAACTCACACAGCCTGATCCTGACTTGACTTTCCTGGGAATTTGGGGAGCCTATAACGGCAGGATAATGGCCTCTCGTGGTATTTTTACTCAATTAGAGACTTCAGATCTTCTACAAATGATTATTCTACCCTTTATTCCAGATTAAATCAGCTCTGTATGTCTAGTCAGTAGTTCATCTCAAGCAACTTCTTGAACTCTGTTTCATATATTTCTGTGTTGCTATCCTTTGATAAAATTAAAATGCCTATTTTTTCTACTAATTTCCTGGATTAGTCTTCCTCCTCAACATGCATAGTAAACTGTGTTGCCACTTTGTTCATTTTCTTGTCTTTGCTGGTTCACATATGTGCAGTTTGCTTCTAGGCCTGTTGTGTCCATCTGGCTAGGTATCTTCCACTGCTACATCCCTGTACTTTCCCTCCATCATTACATTTTGGAGTTAGTGTAAGAACCTGCAGGGCTGGAAATGAGGACCATGGGGGTTCTGGACTGCTGACGTTGACGCATTACCACTGGATACTTAGGCTAGGCTCCCACGGGAGGTCTCTGTGAGGCTGGGCTGAGCAGCAAGTACCACCCAGCAGGACCTCACAGCCCACTGATTGGCTGCCAGTACTTAACCAGGAAGCCATGAAGCGGAGCTGTCTGAGCAGCAATGCAGACTCCCTGCCTGTCTCTGCTTGCGATAGACCCTAGACTCCAGCTTCCCACCCTGGTTTGCCCTTGACTTTGCTCTTTGTTTGCTGTTTGTTACCTGGTGCCCAACCCCGATCTCCTGGTGACCTGCCACTGCCTGACTCTTGGTTTGCCATTTGGCCTATTTGAGGCTCTGACTTCCTGGTACCCGACTCGTGCTCTGACCACTCTCATCCCAGTTGCGGCAGTTAGAAGTTGAAATAGTTCCAATGAAACCTGAAATAAGAAGGGGGAAAAGAGCTCTTGGTTTCCTGAAACATAGGTCTAGTCCGGGGAAATGTTCACAAATCTGCCAAGCAAATCCAGTGTAAAATTTTTCTTCCAAACCACGTTTTTGAATGACAAACTAAGTGAAATTCAGTTATTTTGACTGACTTTTGCTTGAAGATTATCAAGTTATTCAAATACAGAGCTGAAAGTGAAACTCTTGGGGTGCAAGCTAACCCTCATGAATTAAGATTAATATGTGTGTGACCTGTTAAGACAAATTGTGAATATCCCATTTCTAGTTAAAGTCCCTGATCTCACATTATTACTACTATCATCATCATTTTATAGCTCCCAGATGTCTATGAGACACTTTTAGGACAAATTGAAAGAGTCTGTCCATGCCCCTTAGAGCTTACAATCTATTTATAAACACGATGCAATGACTGGGGGTAATGAGGAAGGATAAGGGTTACATGCATACGATTACATGGTTGCTATGTTTAGGAATGTGTGCTTAATTATTTGAATCCCATGGTGTACAGAATACATGTGACCACCTATCTGGAAAGTTGTGGACCAATTTTCTTGAAGTAATGTAGCCATATCAATTCACTTTACATTAGCCCAATTTAATTAGAAGTATACTATAGAATGGGTTTTAAAAATCCCCAAAACAGAAGTAGTTGAGAGTTCTATAGAACTTTCCACCTGAAGATCTCTGAGCACTTCACAGCATTAATTAAGCCTGACCAACCCCTCTGTGATTATCTAGTAATTATCTAGTATTACCAGTATTTAGCTTCATTATACAGATGGGGAAACTGGAGGTAGTAGAGAGGTACAGTGACTTACCCAAGGGGACACACAAGTCTCACAAAAGGTGAGGGGAAAACTTAACCCATCTGAGTGCTAATCCTGTGCTTTATCTATGGTCTGTCCTCCCCCCACTTCGTTGTGACTGGCTAAAACAGAGACATGAATGTGGATAAAATTACTTACATAATTTCAGACTTCATTCTATGTAGGTAATCTTTTCACAACAATTAAATGCAGCAGGACTGAGTCCCTGGTGAGCACCGACTAAGGAAATGTGCCCTGGGACACTTTTTCCTTTAGAGACTCAGGAATGCTCTGTTTTCTTTTATGGACTTACTGATGGTATATAGATTTGAGTTATTCATATTATAAGTAAACAATTACTATATTAACCCACAGGAAACCTTATGTGAATGATCTTAATAAATCTCACAGTTCAGTGAGTGCAAAATTCCTCTCTGTAGGGCATCGCTTCACATGAAGGCTTAATTTATTTCCGTTACTCTACTTGCTTGGCCTTAAAACTAGATTACAGAGTTCTCCTAGAAAACCTTCAAGACTGCCAGATACATGAAGATGTATTTAAGCTCCTCATCCCTTTAAATTTCATTTGAACCTGCTGAAAATCTTTCCTTTGAAGCTCCCTGAATAATTCTGAAAGATGGAAAAATTCCGTGGTGTTCTAAGGTTATTTTTATCTTCTTTGATAATGCCAGACTTTAATTTTGTTAGTGAAGTTCTGTAGGCACAGAAAGGACTGAGAGTCCTTTCAGAGTCCACTTGTCTTGGGATCGATACTCTTTGGGGGTTTATGAGTTTCAATTCCTCCCTTTACAATTTATTTTAAGTATTTCTGGGAGGCAGTGCTGCAAGAGTCAGCGCAGTTGTAGCTTTTCACCTGCTGGACAGAAAAAAGAAATTCCAGCCTCGATCCTGAAAAAGAGTACTGTGCAGTTCATGCTGGTTCACTGCATCAACCATGGGGGAATCGGGGGTTAGGTGGGTGTATAGGTGCCCATATCCCTTTGAAGGGACAAAGTACCGCCTCTCGTTTCTCTTGGCTGTAGAGGGCAGAGAGGCTGGGGTCTGCCACAAGATCTTTGTGGTCTCGGTAAGCGTCTTTATTAAAGGCAAGGCAATATGAGAGGGTCCAGAGGGGGTGAGGATGTCAACCACTGGGTTGGCAGAATCCTGGCTTAATCCCTGGGAGTTTTATCCACAACCACAGATCAATTATAGTTCAAAAACAAATTAAAACTTGGAACTAGCAAGATGCATGCCATCCGTAGCCCAGTTACTTTTATTAAAGTTCATGTTTAAAGTCAAATTTACACAAGTTAAGAGGGAAGGTACTGTACATCTGAAGTCAGGTTATGAGGGATTACAAATATCGGTTACAAGGTTCACGAGATATATACATAGCACATAACCAGCATAGACCCAGATTGGGGTGTGGGAGTTTTTAAAATATCAATGGATAAGTGGGCTCGGGTACGCCACCCATGGAATGTATTTAGAGTCCAAGTCAGTAGTGGTGTAGCGCATAAGTACATTGGTGGGGTGCGTCCCTTGGTTCGTCAGGGAAGGAAATGGGTTATTTCCCTGGTCGGCAGTCTCGATTACTCGACCTGGTACTGATGGTGTCCTGTGATGTCCGTGTAGATGTCTCTGGACCACCTGATGGTGTCGGACACCATGAACTGTCTCATGAGCCGGGCGTAGTGTTGACCGACTCCGCACGCTCTCAGCACCGGCTCGTTGTGAGGGTCCCAAGTACATTCCTTCTCCTCCCCTTTGCTTGTTTTATTCTCCAATTTAGAGCCTAATCCTGCACAGACTAATTGCATGGAATTGCACTGAGGTCAATGGGAGTTCTACATGAGAAGGGCTTGTAAGATTGGGCCCAAAGACTCTCTGTGGCAGGGACCTTGTCATCATACATGTCTGTGAAGTGCCACACACATGAATGATAGTAGATAAATATTTATAATAATTTCCAGCCTCCTCCTTCCTGTTGAAAAAGAAGTAACTCTGTCAACTGCTCTGAAGAAGCTTTTAAACAGACAATGTCTTTGGGTCATGTGTTTCCATGAGCACCTCACACACCAGTCAAATCATCCGTTTCAACATCCGTATTCCGCCACTTTGATCCTAAGCCAGTTTAATACAGAGCCTCTACCGCTGGGTCTAATCCTTGCCTCATCTATTCGTTGGCTATTTTTCCCTGGTGTTCTCAATACTTTGCTGTACTGTGTGGCCAACACTTTGTACAGACACAATTCCCAAGCTCAGGACTTCTTACTGTGTTTTAAAAAATACCATAAACTTTATAGCATGGAGCTATTTCTTCCTCATCTCTCATTCCCACTATAAATTGCACTATTTAATTTTTTCTAAATGCAAAATGACATCAAATAAAAAGTTGGCCTACAGGAGAAGTGTCCTGGGAAGGTGGAGAGGGAGAGTGTGATGATCTAGGTTGCAATCCAGAGCAGTGAGGAGTTGTCACCACTTGCCTTGCAACCCTAAGAGCCTCACAATGCCTTGCTGCTATAGCTTCCAACCTGGAAACTAACAACTGGCTTACAAGTATGCAGATCACACCCTGAGAGTCTCTGCACTAGACAGCCCTGGTTCAGCAGCTCTGACCCAGCAACCTGTCTATAGCCCCACTCTGGCTTCCACCAGCCTTGGTTACTACTTGCAGGGTGACCCTAATACACTCCCAGTCCCAAATTTTCCCCAAATCATGTGCTCTGTAATGCCAGCCCTTGCCTGGACAGTTCAGAGAAATAAAGGTTTGTTTATTCCTCTAAAGACACAAAAGCACATCATAGTTTATTAACTGAACTGCAGTAAATACACCTTCCCTTAAACACAGCACTGAGTTGGTTTATAGTAAAAATAAAACAAATTTACTAACAACAGGTCATAGGTTAAGTGATGTGAAGTAAAAGGACTAAAGTTAGAAAGGGTTACAAGCAATTAAAAGTTTAAACACTCATCTAAATGTCTAAAACATAATCTAGCAAAGTATAGTGTTTGTTCAACATGTTTTCTCTCACCAATCTTCTTTCTTCCCAGCCATGGCTGACTTTCTCTGTCAGCACATTCCACAAAAGCATAAGGGGTTGGTTTCCCTTGTCTTCCTAGGTGAAAGATCTTTGCCTAGGCAGGTTTCTCACCTATGTTCAGTTCCAGAGACCTCAACCCCTCTTGGCTGAAGGGCCTATCTATCTCAGCTTCCAAGGGCTCAGTTCTCATGTGTCTGTCTAGTGAAAGATGCCAAAGATGGCTTCTATCCTTGCTTATTCTTCCAAAGCTCAATGCCTTTACTTCAAAAGGCAGGATGACCTCATGCTATTTTTGATTTCCTGTGGTCTTCCCATCCCCCTCCTGATTTCTATGTAAATGGAGCTTCCATTGTTTCTGGTCACACCTTGCTTAATTTCCCTGGAGACAGGTAGGTAGCTGCCTTCCCACCTCTCTGGGGAAAAGCCTGTTTCTCCCTTTGTTTGGTCACAGACTGGAAAACCTAATATCAATGAGTATCCATAATTCTTCATGTAGGATTAATACATACAATTCACAATTATATTAATCACGAGCCTCTCATAGGTGTTCATAAAAGACCTCACACTTTTATAATACAGTAATATTGTATGCAATCGGTAGATTAAATTGCTTATCATTGGGGTTCAGCCAGCCCCCTATCTTTATAGACCAGTAATCCTTTGAAACGTATTCTTCTGAAGGTTATCCTTCAAAGTAAAGTTTATTCAAACTGTGAGGAAGGTGACATGGAGTCTGGTGGTGAAGGAGTTCCCCATGCTGTTCCCCCCACACCCCCATACTCCCGCTGGAATTTGCTAAAATGCAAAATGTTCTGTTTCTTCTTCAAGTGCTGTCCCTGTGGATGCTCCACTTTAGGTGTTCATGCGCCCCTGCACTCGTAATCGGAGACTTTTGATTAGCAGTGCCCAGTTGGGTTGCACATGCGTGGTCCCCATCTCATGCTGCTTCAGGCAGTTAACTGAAGCTGTTAAGCCTTGGCTGGGATGATTTAGTTGGGGATTGGTCCTGCTTTGAGCAGGGGGTTGGACTAGATGACCTCCTGAGATCCCTTCCAACCCTGATAGTCTATGATTCTATGACCAACCCCCACTCAGTTCCTTCTCTACCGCCCTCGGCTATGAGTTGGAGCAATCAGCAGTGCCACCCTATTTAGTAGTTAGTTTAACAGTTAGTTACTTGGTTTCCTCCTTAGCAGATATTTACATTGTTTCCCTTTTTCTTTTATCCCCATCACCTAGTTTAAACAAACAAACAAAATTCCTTTTAAACTACCGGCTGGGGAGAAGTTTCAGTAGACCCTCCGCATACACAGCCTCTCTGAGGGCGAAAGCCCCCCCCCCCCCAGGAATGCCCAGTTTCTTGGGCTTTAAGCACTGTCTTAACTGCAAGCTTGAGATACCTGTCTCAGATGGCCATGATCAGTGTGTTTGCTGCCTTGGAAAAACACACATAACTCAGAAGGGCCAGTACTGCCTCAAGCTCACTGCCAGGACAAGAAGAGCTAGAGATTTGCAGTTAAAGCTCCTCCTTGTGGAGAAGTCTCTCAGACCTGCATCTGAGCCTGGAGCCGGGACCTCCGCCCCCTTCCCCTGTCAAATTTTGCTGACTACAGCTTCTGATAGGAGTCCCTCCTCAACCCATGCGTCTGAGCAACCTGCCAAAAAACTGTCAAAAAGGCAGGCACCTATGTCCCCAACGCAGGAATTGTCCAAGAAGTGGACACTCAACAGCGGCACCGACTGCACCGTCAGCACCAGTAGCTGACACAGCGGGACCACCCGGCACAGCTGGTACCACTAGAGTCTGAGACTCTAAAAGAGCCAGCTCTGACAGAGGCACTAAGGGGAAATCTAAACCCCATGCCTCGGCACGGCCAATACAAGAGCCGCAACCTGCACACAGCGGCGCGGCACCAGGACAGACAGTGGCCCCTTCAAAGGCACACTTTGTGCACACAGCAGCACAGCCTTCAGTGCCGGCTTATACACAGGAGCTCCCAGCACCGACAATGATACAGCCTCAGGGGCCAATCAAACAGGCACTGCAGCAGTTTCTCAGACAAAAGGATCTCTTAGTTGACTCTGGCCCTGACTCCTCTATCATCAGCACCGAAGCAAACATGTCACGCTCTGCACCGAGTCTCCTTGCGTCTCCAATACAATGCGCGCCTCCCTATTTGACTGAGGAGGAGGAGGAGAGCGAGGAAGGACAAGGTGATCTCCCTCCACAATCTCCTCTCTACCATGAACCTACTAACTCAGGACCCCCTCAAGGGACATATTACTGATCCCAAGTATTTTCAGTGGTATGGCCAGCCCTGGGGGGCCCCCATGCCTCCCCACCCCAGGGGGCATACTGGAACCCATGGGCGGCATAACCCCACACAACTGGGAATGCCCGCCACATCCATACCCAGCACACAGCAGTCACCTGCAACTTCAGAGCCTGGACCTTTGATGGTGGCGGGGGAAAAGGAGGAAGAACCCCCAGTCCTGGAACGAGTACCACCTACCCATTTGCCATCACTATCCACAGATGACACAGTATGCCTCCTCCCCCTAATATACGGGATGATTTCAGACTATTCCAGGATCTATTTAAAAGGATGGCTAACTCCCTGGACATCTCCCTTGAAGAGGTCCAAGTGACACAGCACAAACTAGTGGACATTTTGTGTACATCTGCTTTGTCCAAAATCCCTCTGCCCATGAACGATGCGCTGATGGACCCTGTCAAAACCATTTGGCAGACCCCTGCAACTGCTCCTCCGACCTGCAAGAAGTCTAACAAAAAATATTATGTACCAGCCAAAGGCACAGAGTTCCTCTTTTCACATCCAGCGCCCAATTCCCTAGTGGTGGACGCAGTCCAGACCACACCTCACGACAAAGCGTGGAAAAGACTTGATCTTTTCGACCACAAGGCTTATTCCTCGGCTCCACTACACCTCCACATAACCAACTATGAGGCATTACTGGTGAAATATGACTATTAACCTCACAAAAATGTCTGAATTGACTGATTTTATTTCTGAGGACAAGAGAGAACAATTCACAGCACTTGTATCAGAGGGACAACTCATCTCCAAATCAGCCCTGCAAGCCTCCCTCGATTCTGCGGACACAGCTGCAAGATCAGTGGCAACGGCTGTCATGATGAGAAGGGCCTCATGGCTCCATCTCTCTGGCTTCCATAAGGAGGTGCAATCCACGGTTGAAGACTTGCCATTTGAGGGTCCCAAACACTTCGCTGAGAAGAGAGATGACTCTCTCCACTTGCTCAACGATTCACGAGCGACACTCCAATCCTTGGGAATCTATACACCTAAACCCAAGAAAAAACAGAGGAATTATTATGTACCCCAACGCTACCGCCAGACCATGTATTCACAACAACAGCGATTTGAGTCATAGGGCCGCAAACACAGGCCCCCGAGGAGATGCTAATCTACTTCTTCAGTAGCTGCATTCCAACCATCAACCTCCAGACAACAAATTTGAAGCCTTGGTCGAGGGCACAAGAACCCCAGGTCTATTTGTGCTGGTGACCCACCATCTATCTCCTGACAATTCAGAGATCGTCTAGTTCTGTTTTATCCAATCTAGAAGACCATCACATCCGACAAATGGGTGCTAGAAATCGTACAAACTGGTTACTCTCTCCCCATTTTTTCCAACCCCCCCTAATCACCCTCCCTCCTTGTCCCTCTTCAGGGATCCCTCTCACAAGTCTCTTCTGTGCCAGGAGGTAAGCCACCTCATGCAGCTAGGAGCAGTAGAACCCATTCCAACAGAACACAGAGTGAGAGGATTTTATTCCCACTATTTTCTCATGATGAAAAAGTCTGGTGAGTGGAGACCAATACTCGATCTATGATGACGCAACAAGTTTGTCAAAACACAACGATTCAAGATGGTCACACTAGGCACCATAATCCCAGCTCTAGAAAGAGGGGATTGGTTCATGGCCCTCGACCTCCGGGATACATATTTTCATGTAACAATACATCCCTCTCATCGCAGATTTCTTGGTTTTACCATTGGACAAGACCACTTCCAATACAAGGGTCCTTCCCTTTTGCCTCACTACTGCCCCTCGAGTGTTTTAGAAGGTACTGGCCATGGTTGCAGCATACCTGTGCAGAAATGCAATTATGATATTCCCATATTTGGATGACTGCCTGCTAAAAGCATCAACAAGGCAGGCAGCAATAAAAGCCACCAAACAGATGGTAACCCTCTCACAAGATTGGGCCTCCAAATAAATACCGAAAAGTCCACCCTAATGCTAGTGCAAGGGTTGGAGTTCATTGAGGCCCATCTCAATTCTACCGAGGCCATAGTCTCTCTACCAAGGCAACAGTTTCTCACTCTCACCAGCCTCATATCCACAGCACGAAACAGTCCACAGATATCAGCCAGGACGTGCTACATCTTCTTGGTCACATAGCAACCACAACCTTTGTCATCAGACATGCCAGATTAAACATGTGTTGCCTGAAAGGATGGCTCCATATGAATGATGTCCCACACAGACACAGCATAAACAAGCATCTTACGATGCCGGACAAAATAAAGGCCTCCCTACTCTGGTGGACACAACCAGCCAATGTATGCACAGGGGTGCCCTTCCTTCAGAAGATGCCGACACTAACCATCACTACAGATGCATCACTCTTGGGATGGGGGGCACACATGCACCCACATTCTATCCAGGGCTGCTGGTCTCCTGCAGAATCCCTTCTACATATAAATCTATTAGAACTACAAGCCATCCACAACGTCTGCTCCTGCTTCCTACCACTCATCAAAGACAAGGCCATTCAGATCCTTATGGACAACATAGCCTTTATGTTTTATATAAACAGACAAGGGGAAGCACGATCGCACTCCGTATGCGTGGAAGCCATGAGACTCTGGCAATGGTGCATCAGACACAATATCCACATCTCCACGTCTTACCTACCTGGATGCCAGAACATCACAGCGAATGCCCTAAGCAGGCATTTTTCTCATGACCGCAAGTGAGAGGTCAACAACAGAGTACTTCTACACATATTTCAACAGTGGGGGTTCCCGACAATAGACCTCTTTGCAACTGCACAAAATACCAAATGCCCCCAGTCCTTAGGCAACGCATTCCTCCTTGAGTTGAATTCTCCCCTCCTATATGCCTTTCCTCCCATCCCTCTCCTGACCTGAGTGATCCACAAGATCAGGCAGGATGGGGCCATGGTAATCCTAATAACCCCCACATGGTCTCGCCAAACCTGGTATCCTTAATCTTCAGGATGGCTGTGCATCCATCAATCACACTCCTACTTCTGCCTCATCTGATGTCCCAGGACTCAGGTCATGTCCTGCATCCAGACCCGCAAAAACTCCATCTCAGGGCATGGCTCCTCCATGGCTCACAGGATCTGAGATGACCTGCTCGGAAGAGGTACAAAACATGTTATTAAATAGTCGTAGAGCAACTACCCGTCGCACGTACATGCTCAAGTGACAGCGATTTGAAGCATAGTGCCAACAAAAATAGATGGCATCCATCTCAGTCTCATTACCCTCAATATTAGATTACCTATTAGCGCTTAAATGGTCAGGCCTCTCCATGAGTTCAATAAAAGTTCACCTATCTGCCATCACAGCCTTTCACCCCAAGGTGAATCAACATTCTATCTTTGCTTTCCTGCTAACCAAACGTTTCCTCAGAGGACTCAACAACATCTACCCAGAACAACGCGAAACTACTACACCATGGGACCTCAACCTGGTCCTTCAGGCCCTCACCCGTTCTCCATCTACTACATCTTTCCATGAAAGTGGCATTCCTTGTCACAATTACATCTGTCAGACATGTAGGAGAGTTCATGGCAGATCCCCCATAAACAGCCTTTTTTAAAGATAAAGTATCCCTGAGACTGCACCCTAAGTTTTTACTGAACGTCGTCTCAGTTTTCCACCTTAACCAACCCATTTACCTACCAACATTCAACCCCAAGCCCCACACAGATAGAAAGCAGTCCATGCTTCATACTCTCGATGTACGGAGGGCATTGGCCTTTTACATAAGCAGAACAAGGCCATTTCGTAAATCACCCAGACTGTTCGTATCCATCACTGAATGTTCCAAAGGGAGTGCCATATCTAAACAAAGACTCTCCAAGTGGATCTCCAATTGCATAAAACTATGCTATCATCAGTGCGCCCACCAACCTCCCAAGTGGATTTGCACGCATTCCACCAGAGCCCTATCAGCCTCCACGGCTTTCCTGAACAATGTACCCATCACAGACATTTGTAGAGCTGCTACCTGGGCCTCAGCCCATACCTTTACACAGCACTATGCATTGGAGCAACAGACAACATCTGATACCTCGTTCAGACTCTGTACTGTCATCTGTTATGACTTCAACTCCGAAGCCCCCTCCTTCCACCAGAGGGCACTGCTCTGAAGTTACCTAAAGTGGAGCACCCACAGAGACCTCACTCAAAGAAGAAGAGAAGGTCACTCACCTTTTGCAGTAACTGAGATCCTTTGAGACATGTGTCCCTGTGGGTGCTCCACTACCCATGCTGCTCCCCTCTACTTTGGAGTTTCTTACTCAGCCTCTGCAGTAGAGAAGGAACAAAGTGGGCGTTGGTTGCACAGCATCAGTTAACTGCCTGAAGCAGCATGAGATGGGGACCACACATGTGGGACCCAACCAGGCACTGCTACCAAAAGTCTCCGACTATGAGCGCAGGGGCGCACAAACATCTGAAGTGGAGAACCCACAGGGACACACATCTCGAAGAATCTCAGTTACTGCACAAGGTGAGTAACCACCTCTTCCTGCAGTCTCCTCCCCCTGCTGTCTGGATGGTTCTTTTTATTGCTTATCTGTAAAAATTTGCCTTCATTGTCTTTTCCTGAAGACCAGGCTGGTTGAAGAATCAAATACACATTCCTTTGTCTAGGGCAGACCTATTTACGAACTCCTCCTGATATGACTGGCTTAAACACATTTTAGTCACCAGTTTAGATTCCAGCATGTATCCATAACTCTTAATATACACCGCAGGCATACATCACTCAAGAATATTAATGATCAGTGAGTTATTAGTTTTCCAATGACATATTACATGACACCTTTTTAAATACAGATTATAACTATAGTGAGTTGGGGTACACTAACTAGCTGAAACTTATTACTTGATACCAGTCAGCTCCTTGCCCTCTGGCACTGGGATACTCTTAGGGTGACACCTCTCCCCTTACAAAGCTGCAAGAGGGCAAGCCACTGACTGACCTCGAGGGAACAGGCCAGAGCCCTGTTTCCTGGACAGGCCATATACCACATATTTTCATTCCCCTTTATATAGAAGAAACCTGTTTAGTCACTTTTTTGTGTTTCCAGTCTCCAGGACATAACATCAGAGAATATCCATAGTTTCACCTCCAGAGTTGTTACAAACATTTCCCTGTAACATTAATGACTAGTGTGATATTAGATTTCAAACTATATATTGTTATATGTCACCTTTTAAATAAAAATGACACCAGTGTGTGAGGTGTAGTGAGTATGTCAGGCCTGACAAGAGTTGCCAACACAGAGTAGTGAATTACAAACGGGCCTCTATGTCACAGAGAGGTTGGTAGTATTTGGTTTGTTTGACTTGATTTTCATTTAAACATTTGTAAAATGGCAGGTTTTCTTGCTATTATATCTGTATATGGATGGACTGCTCTTTCTCTAGCTTCACAGTTTTGTTATATGCAAAAAGTTCTGGATCAGCTATTTTTCTCCTTTACAAGAGTGGTAAGATTAATCTATATTTGCCTTGAGGAAATATCTGGTATCTATAGGAACTCACAGGTCTTAAATTAGCTGCAATAGGGCTCTCCTTGTTCCATGAATATAATGGATTGTATCTTTTCTATCATTCTTTGTAAAGCTCATTATCACAAAGTTCAAATAAAGGATGTTCTCAGGTTCATAACAAGTTCTATATGCATGCCACATAGCATGAAAATTAAAGCTTTGGACCCAATTCTTCATTGCTTTCCTCTTTGGGTGGTCATTTACTCCATTTTAAAGAGGTTGTAAATTACTATTATTAGTTTAAATGCATGGTGAATTCTAATTTTGAACTGTTTTACATGTTTGGAAAGTAGGAGTAAATACGCATACATGATGTGTAGGGCTGTAGCGTTTCAGGCCCTTTATAGTTTGTATTGCTTCTTGAACAAAAGGAGGCTCTTGAATCTATTTCCTTTCCAATTAACTTTTTATTATTTCAGATAACATTAAATTTGATTTGTGAAGAGACCCAACTCAGTGAGGTGATCATAATTCAAAATTAAAAAAAACAGGATAATTTTATGGTTATATTTTGTAGGGCTTCAAAATACTCCTACAAAAGAGAAATCTTTTTGTTTTATAAATGTGAGTTGGTGTCACTACTGCCAGCTTCTGACTCAACGGTGACATGTGTATATTTCTAAGTGGAGGATTTTTTCCAATAACTTCCTGTTCTGAAAAGTGTTTATCGGGAAACACTGAAAATGTGCTGTTAACATTTAATTTGAGCAAATGAGGGAGGTCTGATTTTTGTCTACGCATACTTGATCTTCCTCTCCTCTCCAAACACTACATCACCCTTAACAGTTGTCCCTCTGGACTGTTTGCTTCTAGTAAACGCAGAGTAAATTCAACACATTACAGCAATATGTCTTGAATAGAGCTGAGTGCAATACTGCATCTGCCTAAGTTGCCAAAGTGCTTCATTGGAGTTGTAATTCAGGTGCTTTATGCCCTCATTCGTCCCTATGGGCAGGGCTCCCTGGCCAAAATACATCTCCCACGAACAAATGTATTGTAGTTATTTCTAAGGCTACATTTATGTCACAGAGGTCACAGAAGTCACGGAAGCCATGACTTTCAGAGACCTCCATGACATTTTCTGCTTCAGCCCCTGGGTTTATTGCCTGTGACCTGTCCATGACTTTTACTAAAAATAACCATGACAAAATCTTAACCTTAGTTATTACCAAAAAAAAAAAAAAAGATACTGCAATACTTGCTTATAGAATCAGAGATTTATTGGGACACTGTAAGTTCCAATTCCAGTACACACAGGCAGGACTCAACTTCCTGCTAACCCCCCACTCAGATCAACAACATAGTAACATACAAGACAACAGCTTAACATATCCTGGGACCAACACAGCTACAACAACATTGCAAACAATAACTTAACACTAACATAAGGATATAGCACCATGTAGTTGCTGTCCACGATAAACATTACAACTTTCCCCCATCTAGTTAAATAAGAATTTAATGGTAACTCCTAGGAATCCAAGCAGTCTGCCATCCATGCAGGTTTCTGTGTTAGTCTGCACTCTTGAGTCCTGTATTCAGTCATGGACACTTCGCTCATGGTTGGATCTAGATTATCAGCAAGTGGAGGGTTCGTATCTTCTAGGTCAGGCCTATCTGTTATGGACAGTAATATGTTGAGCTCCCGAGAACACCCTGGGTCCAGTTCATCTGTTCCACCACCTTCAGGAAAGCTGTCCTCAGATCACTGATATGCCCCTCTCTGCATTGCTAATTCCAGATTCAGCACAGCAGGTTCTACTTCACTCGAACCAGGATGGTGCAGGGAAAGCCCTATCAACAGTCTCCTTAATGTATACAAATAACTATGCAGGGGTTCCCCTTCCTGCGACCTCCTGGTTTGCCATTCCTTCTGGTATTTAAAAGGGCCAATCCCCTATCATAGTAGTCATTTAAGTGTTTGCATAACCGGCGATAAGACCCACGAGTGCACTGGGAAGCTGCTGGTAAAATGCTTTGGCATCACCATCCAAAAACATTGCTAGGTACTATGCTGCTTTCTCATCAATCCACTCATTCACAGAGAGCAACACCTCAAAGTCTGTCAAGTACTCACTGATTCCAGTCTCATCCGCATGCCCATTAACTTTCTTCTCAGGCAAAAGTGCTATCTTGAAACCACTGCCACCAGTTCGGTCTTGGGGCCAATCTTATTTAACATTTTTATTATTGATCTTGGCACAAAATAGTGAGTGTGTGTTAATAAAATCTGCAGATGACACAAAGTTGGGAGGTATTGTCAATACGGAGGAGGACCTGAATTTCATACAAGAAGATCTGGATGACCTTGTAAACTGGAGTAATAGAAATAGGATGAAATTTAATAGTGCAAAGTACAAGGTCATGTAGGAACTAACAACAAGAATTTTTGCTATAAGCTGGGGACTTGTCAGTTGGAAGTGACAGAGAAGGAGAAAGACCTTGGTGTATTGGTTGATCACAGGATGACCATGAGCCAATGCAGTCCTAGGATGCATAAGGTGAGGTATTTCCAGTAGAGACAGGGAAGTGTTAGTGCCATTACTCAAGGCCCTGGTGAGACCTCATTTGTAATACTGTGTGCAGTTCTGGTCTTGCATGTTTAAGAAAGATGAATTCAAACTGGAAGGATGCAGAAAAGGACTACTAGGATGATCAGAGGAATGGAAAACCTACCTCAGTGTTTCCCAAACTTGGGACGCCGCTTGTGTAGGGAAAGCCCCTGGCGGGCTGGGCCGGTTTGTTTACCTGCCACGTCCGCAGGTCTGGCCGATCGTGGCTCCCACTGGCCACGGTTTGCCGCTCCAGGCCAATGGGAGCTGCTGGAAGCGGCGGCCAGTACGTCCCTCGCCCGCCGGGAGCTTTCCCTACACAAGCGGCGTCCCAAGTTTGGGAAACACTGACCTACCTAATGAGAGGAGACTCAAAGAGCTTAGCTTGTTTAACCTAACCAAAAGAAGGCTGGGGGGAGATATGATTGCGCTCTATAGATACATCAGAAGGATAAATACCAGTGAGGGAGAGGAATTATTTAAGTTAAGTATCAATGTGGACACAAGAACAAATGGCTATAAACTGGCCATAAGAAAATTTAGGCTCAAAATTAGGCAAAAGTTTCTAGCCATCAGAGAAGTGAAGTTCTGAAACAGCCTTCCAAGGGGAGCAGTGGGGGCAAAAAACCTAACTGGCTTGAAGACTGAGCTTGATAAATTTATGGAGGGGATGGTATGATGAGACTGCCTACAATGGCATGTAGCTGATCTGTGACTGCTAGCAGCAAATATCTCCAATGACTAGTGATGGAACACTAGATGGGGTGGGATCTGAGCTACTAGAGAGAATTCTTTCCCAGGTGTCTGGCTTGTGGGTCTTGACCACATGCTCAGGGTCTAACTGATCGCCATATTTGGGTTCAGGAAGGAATTTTTCCTCGGCTCAGACTGGCAGCGACTTTGCGGGGGGGGGTTGCTTTCCTCTGCAGCATGGGGCATGGGTCACTTGCAGATTTAAACTAGTATAAATGGTGGATTCTCTGTAATTTGAATTCTTTAAACCATGATTTGAGGACTTCAGTAACTCAGCCAGAGATTAGGGGTTTATTACAGGAGCGGGTGGGTAAGATTCTGTGACCTGCAATGTGCAGGAGGTCAGACTAGATAATCATGATGGTCCTTTCTGACCCTAAAGTCTATAAGTCTAGATGAGAAAATAGGGAAGGACTGTCCCAGTACACCTGAACATATTATCACCTTACCAGGCTCTAGCAGGGAGGAACTTGCAACCCCACCCTCAGCAGCTCCTAAAATCTCACAGTCACATTAATGAGCCATGCTTGATTTCCTGAGGACTGTGGGGGAAAGAGCTGGAGTGGAGAAGACAACCAAGAGGTTTCTCTTTTAAAACTGACAACATTTTGGAGGATAGGTAAAGCACCCCTAACAGTAACTCAGTTTTAAGGCCCAGGGGGCTTGAACTGCACTGTGGACTGGATTGGCTGGATGTACAATGTTATGAGAGGCCACAAGGGAACAGGACAATGGTAAAAAGCAAAGACAGAATGTACAAATTGTCAATGTTAGAAGAAAAAAAGAATGATAGCAACACCAAGTAGCTAGAGAAATGGTTTATGTGAGTTCCATGACAAAGATGAACTCCCGAGCCTGGATAAAGTGTCAGAGGAGATCTGCAGAGGAAAGGACATTAGCAAGTTTATAGCTAGTGTTAGACCAGCTAAGAAAACAAGTTAGTTGTGATCCCTGTATAAAGGCCACCAGCCAAGTGCTAGGTCATACCTATCTAGTGAGCATTGGAGTGCTGTTGTATTTAATACAGAAAATGATTTATTTCTTCTAACTGGAGTGTGAATACAATAGGAGGAAATGTGTGCATCAGGAAGCTTGATTCCTATTCCAGTAAAAAAGTAGCCAAATGGGAGTAAAAAATGACCATTGGATTAAAAGTTGAAGGCCATGTGTCAACAGTACCTCATGCATTAACACCTGCATGACATACAGTAACGGAAAAGTGTTCAAATTAGTTTAGTTAGGACTAGAGATGACACTAAGAAGTGTAGATCTGGATTAGGGTTAGATTGGAGTTCGGATACGAGTTTGAACCAGGTCTATATCACAGAGTGTGGATGAGATATCCTTGTAAAATACTAGCACAAAATAGCCAAAATCTTGCAAGATCAGCTGTTTTCTTGGGATTTGCCTTTAGCCACATCAAACTAGATTTAAAAATTAGTTTTCTTTTGATTTTACTTCTAACCCAGAACCCAAACTGCAAAAGTTTGGATTTAAGACTTCAGATCAGGACAGGTCACTAGGTAGGGTGACCAGATGTCCCGATTTTATAGGGACAGTCCCGATTTTTGGGTCTTTTTCTTAGATAGGCTCTATTACCCCCCACCCCCTGTCCCGATTTTTCACATTTGCTGTCTGGTCACCCTATCACTAGGTTAGACATAATTAAGGCTACGTTTTAGTCACGGGTATTTTTAATAAAAATCGTGGACAGGTCACGGGCAGTAAACAAAAATTCACGGCACGTGACTTGTCCATGACTTTTACTATATACCCCTGACTAAAACTTGGGGGGGGGTAGCTTGTAGGGGCGTACTGGGGGTGCAGGTGCGGGGGGGGCAGGCACGAGTGCTGGGGGGGAGCAGGCACCATGGGTGCTGGCGGGGGCGGGTTGGCGGGGCTAGGGCAGGTTCCCTACCTGGCTCCTGGGAAGCGACAACCTACAGCTCCTAGCTCCACGAGCTGCATCCACTCCACCCCAAGCACTGGTTCTGCTGCTCCCATTGGCTCCCTTCTGGGGAGCCACACCCCCCCCCCAGGTAAGCACCGCCCCGCACACCAACCCCCAACCCTGAGCCCCACACACACACACCCAAACTCCTGCTGCTGGGGGGGCCTGACACTGCCCCAGCAGCAGCCAGTGTGACTGGCCCAAGGGCTGCCCGAGCTGCTCAGGCAGCTCCCAGGCCAGCTGCACGGTTTGCTGCAGAAGTCATGGAGGTCACGGAAAGTCACGGAATTAGTGATTTCCGTGACAAACACGGCGCCTTAGTCATAACTGACACCAAAGGAGATTTTGTTTGTTACAGTTTATAACAGTTCCCACAGTGCATATGCAATCATTATAAAGTATAATTTAACAAATAGAACCCAATATTCCTAAAACAAAGACCTTACCAAATTCCTGCAACTTCCACTGGCCACTTACTATTCCCTCACTGCATGCAAAAGCCTAGGTGAGCAGATGGGACCCTAAAGGTCAACAGAGTCAGGCTTTGGCAAACCAAAAGGAAACTTCACAATCATGAACCTCTCAAATTCCCTGTGGCCCCTGATGATTGAGGACTTAGCTCAGATGTCTTATCCGATTTTATCTGCTGTGGCATCACACAAAAGCAATCTCTCATGACTAATCTATTTCACTGGATGGCTGTGTTGCCCCTTCTTCTAACACCAATGTCCCATTTTGACTCCAGTGTTGCCCATCTGCTGAGCAGTAGCAGGTGTCTGGTGTCTTTGCAGATCTTTAGAGGCTTAAACAGTCACTTTACATTTCAGATGGCTAGGCTACCTGCATGATACAAGTAGTGAAGTCGCTTGTTCTTTTTCTATCACAGCTGAAATAGATTGAGCTACCCAGTTTTGTTTCTTCATGGGTTAATATTTGATAAGGAAATGAAAGGGGCTAGAGGTATAAAAATATAGTCATATTACAGTACAATTAACGAATGGGCAACCGGTTGCTTTTGTTTTCCATACAATTGACAACTGTCCAACAAACTGTAGCTGTATATGGCAAGTCACCATGATAAACATTGTTCTTCTTGCGTTCTTTGGCATGCACACAAAAGAGAGACGTCCCCTCCAGCACCCAGCAGCTTGGCTTTGCCTTTTGTATATATGCATAATTCTCCTTTTGGAGTCTGCAAAAACCTCTAAAATCTCCATTAAAATGCACTGTAAACCTCCTCTCTCTGGGAGTAATATGGAGCTATGAAAAGAAGACCATAAAACTGAAGCCAGAATAAATAAACTTCATTCCAAATGAGTGAGGGTTGGCAAACCTAAGAATTATTAGTTTCCCCCCAGTGAAACAAGAGGAGGATTGAAATCCACAGGAGGGAATCGAATTGGTTCCACGGACACACTAGCATTGTAATCCCATTCTAGATTTGTATGTAATATACACACAGAGAGAGAATACATGATGGTTTAAAGGTTTTATCAGCCTGCGTTTGGGATGGTTGCATTACTTGTGAGTGAATGAAGTCAGCGTGAGCGATGCAAATCATCCTAAATGAGCATCACTAGGATCTTTCTATCATGCCCCACCCATTCTGCACGGGCCATATTTTACAGGAAAACTATTTTAGAAATATTTGGGAGTTGTTTGTTTTATTGGGTCTGTTTTTCATATTCTTCCTCTGGCAAAGCCAGACTCCCTTTAGCACCAGGAGTCCTACAGTAAAGACCTCTGAGAGAGAGGAAGAGAGTGCCGGATCGCACCCTTTGGATCTGTACAGAGCTCTCCCACACCCATACAAAAAGTGGAGGGGTCAGCTGCCTCTGTTTCAGTACCCCTTCCCCTGGATCCCATCTTGGAGGGATGTGCTCTTCATAGCTCCAGGGATCTGAGTGTGGGGATGGTGCAGCCTGCAGGCAGTGCGCTGACTCGGGGGAGGGAGTTATGTGAGCTGGGGCAGTGCAGAGTAGGGATGTGGGTTGTCCCACATGTGCACACACTCAGCAGACAATCTTGAGATAAGTTAACACTGTCAGAGGTGTGGTCCTAGGGGCAGGCACTGGCTAGGAGTGGAATGGAGCCATGCCTCCTAGGCAGTAGAGGCCCAAGGAGACCCAGAGCCTGCATGGAGTTGCAAGGTTTCTCTGTGTGTGGTATGGTGTTCCCACAGAAACTTCTGTAGGGTTTATGGGCCAGATACCAATTATGTCCCTCCAATGGGACAATTCCCAGGTGAGCCAAAAAGGGGAGCCTTTCAGAGTATCCTGCACCCTGTGCAAGTATTACCATGTAGAGATATGATTTTTGACCCATAATTAATATATTTAAAAAAAATCTCAAAAAATATTGTACTTTTTCAAAACATGTATGGCCTTGAATTTCAGTATTTCAAGACTTTCATATGTAGAATCAAGTATTGTGCATCCTGTTGGGAAGCTGGGAACCTTCCCCTTTCCAGTGGTACAGAACTCCCACTGCTAACCTTGAATGGCTGAAAGATTTAGGACCTTGAACCTGTCACTGGTCCGGGATTGAATGTAGCCCATCCTGGGCCTCAGGTGAGCGCAGGGGTTATTTTGTTGGGGACTTGTTGGGGGTGGCTGACAGGTCAAGTGGAGATGAATTTGTGGTAAGATTGTAGGTGGAGTAGGTATGAGATAAATGTAAGTTATCACCTGACTCAAAAAACATTTAGGAACATCAGTTACATTTTATACAAAAAAGGCACCCAGTTTGGGCCTTTTAGTCCTTTCTCTCCCTCTCTAAATCTGAGATTCAGACTTTTCTGTGCTGCTGTTGGAGCTGTCAGTCTCTCTCATTCCTTTGGAGCATGAGGTAGCAAATAAGGAGCCTCCAAATCCTTTCATTCTACAGCAGCTATATCAGTTTGAAGACCATTCTTACCTTGACACAACTCAACTCACTAGTTAAGCCGGGTCCGTGCAGATAAGTACTTTATATAGGTGCAAGATGCTGAAGATTTTAATAAAGGTGGAGCAGAATTGTACTCAGTATGGGGATGCTATGGGGTGGACTCTTATGACAGATTTCCTAACAATGGTCTCTTGTGCAAATTTCATTAGGCGTATTTAGAGGTTCGTGACTTTTTAAAAACTAGCTACCATCCCTTATCTTGTTAGAAATGTTTGTATTTTGGTCATTGATGTAAGCCCTAAATCTCAAGGGTATAGGAATAGTGTAGAACCATCCCTGCTGCTGTGACGGATGACACCATTTTGCAGAGCTCCCCGCCCTTGCTAGTGTGATGTGAGCAGTGCACTCTGCAAAATGGCTTCCTCTGTACAGCACGTGTGGACTGCTACTTTTGCAACCTTGAAATAGCACCAGAACAGTGTTCTGGGCCATTTTGGCTCCACTATTCTACTGATTTTAGTAAATATATTTCTTCATTGACATTAAATATATTTTTTAATGTTCATTTTTTGGTTCTTGATCCAATGGAAATTGAGAACTTAAAATCACACCATGTATTGCTTTCTGATGTAGAATTTAAAAAAAAAAATCACCAGTTGTAAGTAACAGAACAAATGATAAGAAATGTACTTTTCCTACTTCATAAGTCTTATCTCCTTTTGGCTTCTGTATTCCTTAAAGAGAGCAACTTTTTCATTCTCCTGTATGGTATGATTACGTGTTTTGTGTTCCATATGACAAGAATAATAGATTTTTCTAAATTGCAGTTTGATACATATTATATTTTATATTTTACTTTTAATGCTGAATACTTTTTGGTGCACATTTTATTGACTTGATCGATAAGGACACTGAAACCAGCTAACTGTGTTTATCACCCAGAAAAAGAGAGCTGGCAATATTGGCTCTCTAAGGAAATATAACCAGAGGTGGGGGGAGGAAATCAATGTTCAGTCTTTATTCCTGAAGGGAGATTCTCCCCTGCTCAGGCACTGTACAATGCTGAAGCAGTGCTAAGGCACTGGGAAAGCCCCTTAGGTGGCCAAGGGAGCGTTCCCCTGGTGCAGGCACTGCATAATACTGCCATGCAAGAGCCCTTCCATGCCCTGGGTTGTGGGGCAAGCTGGGAGTGGGATGGGTGGGTCAGGGTGGGAGAAGGTAGGGCCACAGTCCATATCACTGCATTGATGCTGGCTGGCACTGCCATGCATAGGCAGCCAAGGATGACCTGCCACCCATAATTATGCCAGGGGCCAGACTGTCCCATGGAGCAGCCCAGGATCAGGAACATGCAAAGGTGGTTTAAAGCCATCTTAGCCTCTCCCCCCAGGACAGCAGAGCTGAGGTAGAGTCTGCAAGGAACGTGTTAAACAGTTTGCTGCAGCCTTTTACAAAGCTGGAAATATCCAGATGTGTATTTTGTTTGAGGTCTACACTACGTGCCAGCCTTATTTCTGTTTTAATTAGCTTAATATTTAAAAGCTATTTGTGGCCTGTTAGTGATCTGGGAAAGGCCCAGCAGTTGTTAAAAGCACAGCCAGCTGCTAACAGCGGCTATGAGTGCTCGGAGGAGTATGAATAAAACAATGAAAGCAGAAGTGTGGTGATATGTGGCTCAGGTCAGGACATGCAGGGATTGGTTTTGGTCCTGTCCTTACTTGAGAGGTGTAGTGGATCAGAGCACCCAAATGGTAATATGAGAAACAGACTTCAAGCTGTATTTTTTTCCAAAAACCATGTGCTTTAAGAATGGATGCCACTAGCTCTTCCTGTTCATTTCACTTGGCTGACCGTGTGGTTAAAGGGTTTTTCTTCTCACCCACAACCCCACTGTCTCAAGAGCATCCCAAATACAAATGGGACTCTTAAAAGACTGGAAGGTGTCCTTAAATTGCTGATGGGTGCCCATAGATTTTAAGGCCAGAAGGGACCATTTTAACTATCTAGTCTGAACTCTTGCATAATACAGGCCAAAGAACTTCACCTAATAATTCCTTCATCAACCTCAATAACATATGGTAGAACTAGAGCATATCTTTTAGGAAGCCATCCAACTCTGATTTAAAGACCTCTGGTGCTGGAGAATCCACCACATCCATTGGTAATCCAGTTAATATTCTTGTTTGAAATGCACACCGTATTTCCACTTTTAATTTAGAATAGTGAATTTGCTGAACGTGAGAGTTAGACCGAGGGAAAATACTGATGAAAGCTCTACATCTAGTAACATTTTGGAACAATTGTGAGATCAAAAGCCTTGGAAGTCAGGGTTTTTTGGGATATTGCTACAAGATACTGGGGGGGGGGGGGGGGAATTCCTGCTGAAATTTTCAATTTTTCTTAAAAAAAAACAAAGAAAAAATATTCAGAAAACCTGAAAATGTCTAGTTTTCTGCCAAAAATATTCAGCTTTTGGGCTTTCAATTATGTGACAATAAATTGAAAGTTTTTGAGGAAAGCAGACTCTTTGCCTGAAAATTTTTGTTTCATCAGAAAACTAATTTATTTCAACCTAGTTCTTGCCAAATAGCGTCAGACTTCACTTCCATCCATGCCAAAATCTGAAGCCTTTAGTTTCTGCTAAGCAGATCTCCTATTACAATTCTGTTTCCTGGCTAACTGATTTCTTTAGCCATTCCCAACACACTCTGTTAAGATGGAAAACACAAGTTGGGGAAAAGAGGAACAGAAAGAAAAGAGAGAGCGAATAAAAGAAACAAAAAGAGGAATGAAAGGAAAAAACACTTATTATAGGAAAAAAATAATTGAAGCATGGTTGATAGGGGTTTTTTTCCAAAATGTTGTAGGTTTGTTTTGTGTTTTAATAGATGGAGGTAGATTTTTTTGGACAATCCCTATTATAATTTCTGCTTTCTGTTGTTCAGGTATTTTTTAAACTCCATCTTCTGCTACTTTTTGGATTCATTTTTCTGTCTCCCCATTTTTTCCTGCTGCTTTCTGTGTCTCTCCCCCTATTTCTTTAAAGGTGATTTGAGATGTGGCACTTCATTGCCTGCCTGCTAGACTCTAGGCCGTTGGACAAGTTCTGTGATATCCTGTATACATTTATAATACATAAAAAAGTAAATTTTTTTAAAGATGGCCTCCATTTGTGGCTGCAGTTTGTGTTCATATTTATTGCACTCACAGTTCACTGATGGTTGTACATTTGCATTGTCTTTCTTTGATTGTGGGAGGTACAACTGTCCACTTATGTGCCTGTGAATCATTCCACATTTATAATTAAACAATATTTTATCAAAAATTGGAAGCTTCCTGTGGGAGCTTCCCCAATCCCGTATCAGCAAATAGGTTATATTCAATGGTGAAAGACAACATTAATGTAGAGTTAAGTTGCTTGGCAGTCTGTCATCCTCTTGCAGAACGTTCAGCTGAGCAAAATGCAAACTTCTGAAAAACAAGAAGTGTGCCCGTGTAAACTTAACTCTGCCCTCTTTCAGCAATGCTCCAATATGCCCCATTAACACATGTACGTTTGCTCAGCCAACCTGACACTTGCTGAAATGTATAAGCTCTTCACCTCCTTTTGCAACCCATCATTCTCTCCCAGACGATTCCACCTAACACTATTAGAGGGGGGGAAAGGTTGCCCATGCCACCTTCCCTCTACCCTTTTTTGAGCAATGCCTCAATATGCACATAGCACATACTCAGACTGGCCCTTGGCACTATTAGAGTCAAGACTTTCCAGAGCCTGGAATACACTCACACACTCAGCCAACTCTACAGAAAGAATAACACACTTGTACAATTTAATAACCACTTCACAGCCTTTTACAAGCCTTACACTTACTCACAGGATACCATCTCATTTTCACTTAACCATTATTAAAGCCTGCTCATATTCCACCTCACTGATCACAGTATCCTTATAATAAAAGCCATATGCCATCACCAACATAACTTATGCAATTCTGCACAGAAGTGATGGATACTGCATCCTGAAAGTGCACATGCACCGCTTCCCTTTCCTCATACATGAGAGGGTGGAAAACAGATCTCCTCATATTGCAGTCACAGCTCTGTCACACACCTCAGCGTAATCCATAGATCTCGCTAACACACTCCTACCAAGCACAGCTAACTACTTCTTCCACCATTCAGTACAGCTACACCTGACTCTGGGCACACGCACTTTACGTGGAGTGCAGATAATGCTTAGACTGTTCTCATCACCCAGTTCGCCACTGACAATACCCTTTGTAATAACCCCCTTGGGCCTGCTAATTGTCCAGCATACACAACTCTGCACTGAAATGATGCCACTAGAGCCAGAAAGTACATATGCAGCTCTTCCCTTTGCTCACAGATGCTGGTGGGTGCAAAACATAGATAATCACAGCTGTCACACATCTCAAAGTAAGCCACACATGTCCTTGTATCACTAACACACCTTGACCAACCAGGCCCAACTACTGCTCCCCCCTCCCCCATTTAGCATACCTGACACCCTCACTGCACCTGGAACATATGCAAATAGTTCTCATTGACTACTGCTAGCTCCAGAGGAACAGTGGGAAGGTGGCATGGGCAACCTTTTCTTTTCTTCTTTCGTCCTTTAATAGTGTCAGCTGGAATCCTGTGGGTGAGGGAAAATGGGTTGCAACAGGAGGTGAAGAGCTTTTACATTTCAGCAAATGTGGGGTTGGCAGAGGAAAGGTATGTGTGTTAATGGGGCATTGCTGAAAGAGCGAAGAGTTAAAATTGCCTGGGCAACCTTAATTGCGCTTTTCCTGGTTTTCAGAAGCTTGAGTTTTGCTCAACTCAGTGTTCTGCAAGGGGACAACAGGCCACCAAGCAACCTTAACGCTGCATTAATGTAGTTTTTTGCCATTGAATTTCCTAGGTGTTTGGGTTTTTTAAACAGGAAAAGATATGTCATTTGCAGGAATCGGTAGTCATTTAGGCAGCTGTACATATCATGTCCCTCAATTAACGTATTTATCCAGTGACCCCCCCACACACACGTACACATCAGTTATGCCCTACCAGCTGTGCTCCTGACCCATTCAAAGCATTGCCCACTCCAACGTGGCCCCCTACCCAGTACTGCACCTAGGCCTCTGCACTGCAAGCAAGGAACACATCTCCCTGAAGTATTCACTTTCTAGTACACAAATGTTTCTATTGCATTTACTTCCCTGCTTGTATAACCCAGTTCACATCCAGTGTCTAGAGCAAAGGACAACTGTGTTACAGTGGAATAATGTTGGGGTGCAGGAAGGCTGGAGTGCAGGGTGGGTGGGGTCCACTGGCAGAGCTGCAGGTTGCAGGGAGGTTGGGGTGGGCTGACAGAACTATGGGTGCAGGGGGCTGGGGTGAAACATCAGAGCTGTGGGATGCAGGCAGATGGGGGTGCACTGGCAGAGCTGGGGGTACAGGGGGTTGTTCATTAGTGAGCTGGAGGTGCAGGAAGTTTGGGTGTAGGGTGGTTGGGGAGCACTGGCAGAGCTGAGGATCCAGCGGTATTGGGGTGCACTGGCAGAGCTGTGAGGTGCAGGATGGTTGAGTTGTTCTGGTAGAGCTTTGGAGTGCATGGTGGCTAGGGTGCATAGGCAATGCTGGGGCTCCAGGAGATTGGGATGTAGTGGCAGAGATGTGTGGTACAAGGGAATTGGGGTGCACCGGCAGAGCTGGGAGAATTCAGGAGGTTCAGGTGCACTGGTAGAGGGGGGTGCTATGCCTCCCTCATCTGAGCCCCCAACCTCTCTCCCTTCCCCTACCATCCATCCCTAGTTGTCCCTCTCCCCATAATCTCCTCCCCAATCTGCAGCCTCAAACCCCTCTTCCCTTATTGCCCCATTCCTCCATCCACTAATACCACTCCCTCCCAAGAAGCATTCACATATCTAATTTTTTCTCCCAAAGACAGAGGTGACCCATGCCGATAGTGGGGGCAGGGGGGGCAGAGGGCAGCCGGCTTCAGCAATGTTACTGTATAACATGGCTCAGTACAAGCCAAGCAGCAAATCGGGGGGGGAACCCTGTCCACTCCCCCCCCCCCCCCCCCCGCCCCCCCCCCCCCCCGCCCCAAACACCATCACCACACACACACACACACACACACACACACCAAAAAAAAACTGCTACCCATTAAGGAACTTTCAGCCATCTCATCCAAAATTATTTTTGTCTTAGATGTATGTGTAGGGGGGTTGTAATTAATTTATCCTTAGTTGTGTTAATTGCAGAGTAAATTCACAGCCATCAAGAGGTCTGTGATTCATCCAGTGAGTCAGTCATACCTCTCAGTTGAACAGTGCAAGGCAGCAGAAGGAAGGGAAACTGTTTTGGGGTGTGGTTGTAACTCAGGAGCCCCATTGTCAAATGACCCCACATTTGGAGCAGTAACACGCCCCTGCACTACATTTCAACGCAATTCAGATTTTAGGGCACTTACAAGAGTTGCATTTTAAAGCATGTAATGGAATGGAAACCGTCTAGCCATTTTTCTGTATTGGCACACGTGCAGTATAAAAAATGTACATTTCCTTACATACCGTTCACAATTTGGGTCCCCCAAAGGTTTAGTGCCTGCTATACACTGCCTTGGGATGAAACTCAACAGATAGTCCGTCTAGCTCTGAGAGTTAAAAAAAAAAAACCACCTAGAAACTTTTTGAAAATGGGTATTTTGGGGGACTCACATCTCCAGAATCCCTGGCTCATATTCACAGCTATTGGATATTCTACCTGCTGCTCTGTAACATTGCTTGGCCTTAAAGCGACACTGGTTGGAACTCTTTAGTTTCCTACCACTAAAGCCATGCTTCTAATGAAAGCAATGATTTTATAGTATCTGGAGAGTCCAGCCTTCCATAGGTTTACCTCTCTGCACTCTTAGACTAGGAATGAATGTATATATTTAAATCCTCAATATTCATTATGCAGCACATGGCTGTGTTTCTTTTAGCTTCTGCTGCTGCTCAGTAACACAGAACAGCTTTGCAGTCTTTCTCCCTCCCAGGCCTCACCTGTCACTGTGGGTAATCAAAGCAAGGAATCCTAGACTTTTCCACAGAGCCCCGAGGGAAGAATTGGCAGGACTGCCAGCTGCATATTCAGTATCTATCAGTGTCATGCATGTGAGTGTGAGAATCACTTGGTCTTCAGGGGAATCAGTCTACTCATCTTACCTGTGATCATTAATGAAAGCTCCCTACAGCATTAGAGAGCACTGCGGGGAGAATTACCATCAGTCTTCACTGGAACCCCTTCTGCATGGCAAAACGGTGCCATTTTTCATTGGAAGAGGTAGTGAAAGTCTATATACAGATTAGAGTAGCTGTCTATTTTAAGAGAATGACTTTTCTCTGTGTGTCTGGCTCTGAGAGACCTGAGAAAACCCATCTCTCTTCACTTTGTTGGAGGGAGGGGGGATGCAGACAGCAGAAGGAGAGAGATGTAGAAATTAAAATGGAGAGAAGTAGAGATAAACACTGAGTGGGAGCAAAGTGCACAGAGACAGGAGGAAGTGATGGAGGGGACTGGGAGAAGGGAGACTCGCATTGTGGAAAGAGGAGCACTATAAGGGGAGTGAGCGACAGGGAGGTGGAAAGACAAGGAGGGAAGAGTTGACTATAAGTTCCCATCACCAACTTTGATCAAGCTTTGATCCTAAATAGATTTAATTATTTAAATACTGTTTAAATCTATCATTTCTAGTATGCCTTCCTCATAATATCTGGGTGCCAAATATAACAATTAAGAGAAGATCTGTTTCTGTTCAGTAACAGAGAAAATTCTATGGTTGTCCCTTGGATCATATACTTTAGAGGAAAGAGCCCTCTCACCAAACATTTTGTAGCTTTTTCTTTTTTTTAATGAGAAGTGTCTTTGCAAAGACGTGTGTTTTTCATTGTGTTCTGGAGGACTTGAGCTCAGTCTCCATCGCTAGGCAACTATATAGCCAAGGGCCCTCTGCCAAAACATCCTGCTGCCATGAGTATCACCCTGGGATCTATTAATCAGCATCCCAGTATAGTGCTGTATTTTTAGTGGGGCAGAGAAAGAGGTGGCCCTTGAGCCCTAGTCTATTGAAAATTTTGAAGATGAGGGCTATTATGTTTCATGGCACACACAGAAATTAGATAAAAACATAACATACTCTTGCCGGAAAGTTATAAAGTAACATTACTTTATTTCTTGGGATTTAGAACAGTAACACACACAACCCAAAAGCAGAGAGAGACAAAGCAGGCTGCTCCCTAAAATACAGAGGCACGATTCACCCCACCTTACTCCAGGCTGGCTGCTTGATGACTGACTGACCGGTAGGCTCAGATTGCACATTTCCTCACAGAGCCACCTAGTCTATAAGCAGGAGTAGGAAAACCTCCTGAGCATTTAAAGTGATTGCTTACAATTTTAATACAATTTTCAATACACCACAAGGACTAACTCTTCAAGTGAAGCCACCATTTTGAGGCTCTGTGTTCTAACATGAGATGCTATTATCACCCTGTTCCAGTGTGCAGAAAAGCTTTCATGGTCAGCCCTAGGAAACTGCTGTAGCAATAATCTAGCCTAAAGCTTACAAAGGCATGGGTCCTTGTCTGAAAGGAAGTGGTGCAGCCTGTTAGAATATCCAGCATGCTTTTCCCTCAACCAATGCTGTATAGTTGTCTAACGGGAGAGATGATTTGATGGTGAAGTCTGCCCCACTGGCTGCCTGGAAGCTGTTGTCTGCTCCATCTCAGGAAGTCAAATATCACCATGGACATTCAAAGGGGACTGGAGAGTATGTGGAGGTTTCCAGGCAAATTTATTTTCAGCCCCAGCATGTGCAGTATCGAGCCTGGGGCTCTAGCATATTTTAAATGGATAGAGACAAGTCTGAGGAGGAAACAATAACACCCCAGGTAGTAATGGGTTTCTAGTCATACATAGGAATGAATACAAAGTGGCCAATGTAGTTTTTTAGGACATTTTTGGCAAAAAAATACACCCAATCCTCAGCCATTAACGTTCAGAGCTGGGTATGAAATGAACTGCAGCCAGAGAGCATCTAGATGTTTTGCTGGAGGGATGGGGAAACAGAAGTAAAGAGGCTCTAGGTCCACAAAGTAACAGTTTTCTTGACTCAGAAGAGCAGAAAGTGACGAGTTGGTAGGGTGTCTGAAAGGTGGAGTGCATGTGTGTGTGTGTGTGTGTGTTTGGAAGGAGTGAGCTCTGAAAGGGGAGCAAAGAGGAGAACACAATGTAAAGGAAGCAAAAGGAAGTGGGTGGATGAGGGAGAGAGAAGGAGCAACAGCCAGCGAGAAGAACTCAGAAAAATATACACCATGATATATGCTAGGAAAGAAAGGTGAGAGAAAGTAGTAGGAAGGAAGAGGAAGGAGGTATAATAAAAGCAAGGGAGATGTAGTTCTATATATAAAATATGGAATTTTATAGAAAGTTGATTGCCAATATGTCAACAATAAATTAACAGTACACGTATATACTGTCTGATTATATTTGCCTTTGTAATGCATCAAATTGCAACAAAATGGCATGTATTTTCAAACATTTTCCCTAGACTTCTCTGCAATTAAATATTTCCTGGACTTCTCAAAAGACATTGCCTGGGATGCTTCCACCTACGAGCCCAGCCTTGCAAATCTGCTGTTCTCGTGGTGGTTGTGCTGGATGTGGCCTCAGTAGTTGCGCCTGAAACATGCCTGTTCTTCTGGAACCACAGCTTCTTGGCAGGTTTAAATCCTCTCCTTGCTGACAAGGTGATAACATAAGGCTTATCCTTCCTTAACTCCCTTTTCAGCTCCAGCACCTGTTCAATTCACTTTTCCTACTTAGGAAAAAATGTACCTAGGAAAGCAGAAATTTCATCTTGATGCTGTACAACTGTATTTCTGTTCTGTGGAAAACTGTGTTCAGTCTACATAGGTGAGGTTTTTAACTACTTAAAAGGTAACAGGCTAGGCATTTTCAATCATATCGTCATTTTTCTCAGGAGACTTCTGCATTCTTTTGGAATACTCTACAATACTGTGATATGTAAGGTTGTTTCATCAGTTCTTTGAGTAGTTATAAGGTTTGAAAAACCCTCAATAAAAACTTTAGCTAAGTAGTGGTGAAAAACATTAAAATAAAACTTAGATGGTAAAGAGCTTGTCAAGTAAGTTGGAAGAGAATGTGAGAGGTTCCGTGTTTTTTGGCAAAATGGTTACACAGACACCTCAGTTTGTTATTTCAAGGCAGACTAAAACAATTATGGGATGTAGATTTGTGGGCTGCACAGAACATCTTGGTCCCTATTGTCCATACTGGAGAACTGTATCTCTCTTTGAAGTCAGTGGGAGTTACTCATATCTGCTGAGTGTTGCAAATTGGGCCCCTGTACTTTAAATCACATATCTTTTGATGAGAAAAGTCATTTGAGTCTCTCTAAAGTTTTCCACATGGGGATTGGAGGGGAAGGGAGAGAGAGAGACTTAATGTTCCCTTCTAGTTTAATCATTTACATGTTTCGCTGTTGGGTTGTGGAATCTAAACCCAGCAATTTTTCATCCTTGGTGGTAAGGGGAAAAAAATTAAAATGACAACTGAATCATTGCTTAACTTCACAAGTAATCTGGTTATTCACATGCATAGTCCAACTGTAATGTTCCACCCAAGAAATACACTTGCAGGAGAGCAAATGGCAAAAAATGTAAAGAGACCTTTTGTCCTACAACAGAGTTTCTGTGCTTTTGGCATTGAAGTGCCAACTCTCTTTCAAAACTGGTTTTGAATACACTGTGAGGTAATTTTTTAAAGAAAACAAATCTTCAAAATCTGTCAAAGTGTATAAAAATGAAGCCTGATGCAACAATTTAGCAGCATTTACTAATGATGTTTGTACAGGTATATTAGAAAAGGGCGAGTACAGAAAATACGCTTGGCAAGCCAGCTTTTCATTTTATATATAATAATATGGAGGGAAAAAGTCATCCAAGTTCTCCAGGCTTATGAGCCTTGAGTGAATTTAATTAAAGTAAAGGGAGAAAAAAATAGAACTTGTGCTCAGAGAACATGAAAGCCTAAAAATGTGAAATGAGTTGGTTTATGAACTTTGGAGCAGGGTTGTGTGAAAACTTCCAAATAAGTTTTGTGGTGTTCAAGTGGAATTTAACACTAAAACTGTTTCAGATGTTTCGGGGAGCCCTTGCTTTTTCAAGTAAATGATCATTTTCAACAAAAAATTCAATGACAAGAACAAACATTAACCTTGCTGAGTGCAAAGTGGGCCCAGCAAAAAATACAAGCAGCAGGTTGCCCCATGAGACTGCAGCACTGCCCCAATTAAGACTAGGCAAAGCTAGTAGAGTGCCAGTCAATGTACTTAGAACCTGATCCTGTAAGATGCTGAGTGAAACTAGTGTGAGTTGAGGGCTCTCAGGAGCCACTCAGCAGCTCATGGGATTGGGTCCTTAAACAGCAGCAGACTCTGTGGCATGTTAAATTTGACATTGTTCTATAATTGCCCCACCACTTTGGCTGTGGGTTTCTCAGATCCCAAAGCTGGCTCTGAATAAGGATATTTCTCTTTGATGTGATTCAAACACACAACCAATCCATAGAAAAGCCTAGTGAAATATGTCCTCATACCTGATTTCCCAACATCAATAGAGTAGCTCAGACTTGTATTTTTTGTTTTTGTTTTTTGGAAATGGATGATTGCATAATTTTACCTATAAGAGGCAAATCACTGAAAATTCACAAAGATGAGGGATTATCTAAAAATTTTCCTATTCTTAGTCAACAGGTACAACCTCCTCATCAGTACAAATGCAGTCCTTTCCATGTCCAGTTACAACCCCAAAGAGGTTCTAGAATGAAAGACAGCTCCAAATGGAATGCACAAAACAAGAAGCTATAAAGCAATTTGAGTAGCACTAAATAAGTCTGATCAAAAAGCCACTTTTTAAAGTAAAAGTCAAGTCCTGGCACACCACCTCAAAAATCCCTTCACAGCACATCAGCAGTCCTCCGAAGCAGACTGAACCGCCTCACTGCATACTGGAGGTAAGCATAGGGGTATAATACCAATCTCTTTAAGCTAATGAAAGTCTTTTCAGTGTGAGAGAGATCCGCTCCTGCTGAGATTTGAACAGGAAATCCTTGAATCCAAAAATCAGTAATTCCTTAAGCTGGGATAAAGAAGAGTCTCTAATAACTGACACTAGTGCTAACAATTATATTCCCTGTGCAGATCCTCTAGCCGCTAAAGACAAGACTATCTATATATACTGTTCAAGAAGAGGTTAAGGCTGAACAACCTAGTTCTGCCCACTAGAAGTACTTTGTCAGTTCCAATAGTAGTGTCATTGAAGGGTGATAATACCACTCTGCTAGGAGGTCCTAGGCAAAAGTGCACCAGCGAACTCTTGTCTCTAATCAGAATCTCCCAAAACTATGAGTATATGGTCCATAATTCTAGGAGCTGACGCTTTGATTTCTTCTGTGAGGCTGTGAATCCACCCCAGTGAAAGAATTCCAGAGAGATTGTGTGGTTTCCAAATTCAGTCTGAAATTTTCTTTTTTTTCTGTGTGCGAATTAGCCCCATGGGAAAACACAGACATACACTTTCTGCAGCCCATTTGTTATCACAGCCCCTGCAGCAACCATCCTGCCAGGAACTCTCCCAACAGATAACTACCCCCAGGCTCCTCATTGCAGAATAAATACATGTGGCTGCCCCACCTTCCCTACCCTTTCTTCAAGCCATGGATCTGGATCTCCAGAGAGTCCTAAGAGTGAATTTTGTGGGGTCTGGAAGGTTGGGGGAGAATTCTGAAGAGGCACTAGTCTGCCTTCTTCCAAGTCTCCCTGGTAGGCATCCAGCCCCCCATTGTGGAATCTGCAAAGAGCATGAGCACAATGTAGGTATTAATATATAAATATCTAATTCATATGTTATATATCTGCCTCTATGAGATATAAATGTGTGTGTGTAAACCATATGTAAGAAGAATGTGATGTGAGGGAATTATATGGTGTGTTTGAGATATGAAGGTCATATTGGCAAGTAGAACTGGTTGAAATTAGGAATTTCCATCCTGCTGGAAATTCCAAGATTTCAAAATTTGGTTTCATCCTAATTCAGGACAAAAAGTTGAACTCTTGGACTTTTTCATGAAACAAAATCTTTTGTTTTGACTTTATCAAAATGTTTCATTTCAACATTATCATTTCAACTTTTATATTATAGTATAACATAAAAGATGATACAACAGTCAAAATGAAACATTTTGACTTAAACAAAACAATAATTTCCTGTGAACATTTCAACAAAACTTTTATGATTTAGTCAAATCAGCATTTTCTGATGGAAAACTGTTCCATCAGAAAATGTTCAACCTGTTCTTATTGGCAAGTGTTTGGGATGGGCATGCTACTCACGAGTGACAAAGCTTTAAGGGAATTATCCTGGCCTTCTCAAATGAGTGCTGATAAAAAAGCTTTATGCCACATCATTGTGTATTCTTCATATCACTAATATTTTAAAGACCGATGTTATTTTAGAAATGTTTGAGGGAGTTATTTTTAAGCCCCTCCCCTGTAAATCCAGGCTCTGTTGATACCATAGTGTAACTGCACAGGCCACAAAAGGATGGGAGAAATTCTAACTAGTAAATTTCAGAAGCCTCTCAAAGTCTTGTTATACAGAAGTGATTTGAAGGTTCTCAACACAATGCAGGACTAGCAGCAAGTCTGTTATGACAAGTTGTGAGATACTGGACATTGAACGCTGTAACTGGTCCACAATTAAAGCATATGTTGCCTGTCCTCTGCATTAAGCCAGTAGATTTCTTTCAGTGAGTAGGGGGGGAATTCTTGTCTTAGAGGAAAGAAGGAAACATTGCTCTAGCCAAACAAAATAGCAGCTGTTTGAGGCTGCTCAGGGGTTTGGAATGTTAGTATAAAGGAGCTGAATTAGTGCTCTGAGAGCAGGTGAAGTAGAATCATACAAATGTAGGACTGGAAGGGACCTCAATAGGTCATCAAGTCCAGTCCCCTGCAACAGGTGTTTGTCTAACCTGTCCTTAAATACCTTCAATGACAGAGATTCCACAGTCTCCCTAGGTAATTTGTTCCAATGCTTAACTTCCCTGACAAAGTTTTTCCTAATGTCTAACCTAAATCTCCCTGGCCGCAATTTAAACCCATTACTTCTTGTTCAGTCTTCAGTGGTTAAGGAGAACAACTTAACTCTCCTCGTTATAACAACCTTTTACATCCTGTTATCCTAGCTCCCCCTCAGTCTTCTCTCCAGACTAAACAAACCCAGTTTTTTCACTCTTTCCTCGTAGCTCATGTCTTCTAGATCTTTAATCATTTTTGTTGTTCTCCTCTGGACTTTCTCCAATTTGTCCACATCTTTCCTGAAGCATGGTGCCCAATACTCCAGTTGAGGCCTTATCAGTGCTGAGTGGAAGAATTACTTCTTGTATCTTGCTTACAATACTCCTGCCAATACATCCCAGAATGATGTTTGCTTTTTTTGTAACAATCTCATATTGTTGACATCAGATTTAGTTTGTGATCCACTATGACCCCCATGTCCTTTTCTACAGTCCTTCCTTCCTAGACAGTCATTTCCCATTTTGTATTTGTGCAATTGATTATTCCTTCTTAAGGACTTTGCATTTGTCCTTATTAAATTTCGTCCTTATTGAATTTCCTATTTAATTCAGACCATTTCTCCAGTTTGCCAAGATCATTTTGAATTCTAATCATGTCCTCCAAGGCTCCCGCATCCTCTCCCAGCTTGGTATCATCTGCAAACTTTATAAGTGCGGTGTCTATGCCATTATCCAAATCATTTATGAAGATATTGAATAGAACCGGACCTAGGACAGATTCCTGCAGGACCTCACCCAATTTATTCCCTTCCAGCTTGATTGTGAACCATTGATGATTACTCTCTGAGTATGGTTTTCCAGCCAGTTGTGCACCCACCTTATGGTAGATTCATCTAGGCTATATTTCTTTAGTTTGTTTATGAGACAGTCATGTGAGACAATATCAAAAGCCTTACTAAAGTTGAGATAAATGACATCCACTGCTTCCCCCATAGTAGTCAAAGGTTATTCAATAAATATATCTATCACATGGATATTTCCACATAGCTCTGTGTCTGAATGTATATATGCATACAACAATTCTATGTGTGTACAGATTAACAAACTAGACATATTATCCACACAGAAAAAGACAACTATATGCTTATTTTTGACATAGGGATGTCATCTGTATTACATTTTGAACAAATTAATTTGCCCTTTATCCCTCTGCTGCCCCCAATCTGATATGTTCTGCAGACAGATATGGCACATAAAGTTTTGTATATCTGGCATGCATTCACGTGGCTTTATACTGACTATCTACTATAGTTAGTAACAATCAGATCTATCAACAATTGCTGCATAGAGGAAAAATAGTCTCACAGCACTAATAAAAACATCTTCCATGACAGTCTGACTGAGCTAGAGCTCCTGAACTCATTTCCTCTTTTTGGAGTCTCTTCTGCTTCACAATTAGAAATCTTGTTAACATGGAAGCAAGTGAATTTAGAATTCTCATGGCCTCCTGCAGGTTCTTTAGTCCTTACTGTGTTTACAGAAGCTCCTCTTGGTCTTTTGACATTTCATCTGTTAGAGATGGAGAGGAAGAAAGGAGGAGTAGGCATTTGCTGCTAATGTTCAATAGCATATTTTTGCCTTTTAGCAAAGACCTACAATCATCTATTTTATGTTGCTGGTTCCAGACTTGCCACCAGGAAAAAGAGAACCAACAGAGGTTTGGGATGTGAGGAGTTAAACTCTGGGAAAAGTTTAAGGATCTAGATGTGTGCCATTAAAGCTATTTAAAAGATGGCAAGAGACCTTTAATACTTTTCTTTGTGGAGAACAATGACTTAGTTTACTAATCACATTTCATTATTATTCTATCAAAAGGGATCTTTATTTGAGAATCTTAATGAACTATTACTCAATTGCCAGTCGGAGTTGTGAGGTGGAATAGTCATCTGCTGCAGTGGCAAAGAGTAGGTCTTGGCTGGGACTGGAATGTAAATAATTTGTTATAGTTGACCTCCTCCAGGCATGTGGGCCTGATTTTCCATTGCCTGGCACCTGGTGAAGACACGTGGACCTGCACACAGTGTGTGTGTGTAAAACATTAGCGTTCTGACCTGTTAGCATTTTGTACTCCCTTTGCATAGTTGTAAATAACTTAACTGCACAGTGAACCAGGCAGTGCCCTTGTTTCAGAAACCATTCCTTCAGTGTTTAATGGGAAGCACTTCAGCCTAGAGCAATTGAACAGGAGGAGTACAAATTCAGGATGAACTTAAATTTGTTCCTCATGAACGTTAAGGGCAGTGGATATTCAGTTATCATTATTTGAAAGATAGGATCTTCTATATCAGTGGTGGCCAAATGTACTGGCCCTCTGAGCCACATACGACAATCTTCAGAAGTTCGAGAGCCAGGGCACACCTGCCTGGAGCCGGGGCTTGGGGCTTCAACCCCACTCCTGCTGAAGCCCCGAGCCCTGGCAGGTGCGCCCTGCAGGGCTGAAGCCCCGAGATCCCCTCCCCACTGGGCAGACGCCCCACCACCTCACTGCAAGACACAGGTCCTGAGCTCCACCCCCCTTCCACCCACCCCCCCATACACACACACACACACACACACACACACACACACACGTGGTAGGTGGAGAATGGGAGTGGGTGGTGGGGCTTGCGAGACGCACTTTAATGGTAAAAGAGCTGCATGTGGCTCGCAAGCCACAGTTTGGCCACCCCTGTTCTATATGGTAGCTACTTTAAGGGCAAATTCACACAAGATAAAATATCAAAGAGATCTAAAGCATGTAGTATGTGATTCATAGGCTCATTTGGTTAATAACGTGGATCATTAGGAAAATGATAAAATGTGGTTTGACAAATTCATTCTTCAAAGCACCACATAGTGTCTTAATGGCATTGCTTTGAGTCTCTGCTCTAGCTGTGCCTACTCACCACTTCTTCCAGAGTGTGTGTGAGATCATTCCCTCTTGTTCTCCCTTTGACTCTTCAGTCTCCCCTTTCCTCACAGGACCTAGACAACAGTAGGGTGATGCCTTCCCTGGTGAGTTCATTTGGGGATGCCTGGTGCCACCTCATTGGTTTATTTCAAGCTTGATCATTCCTAGACAAACACCTCTGCAGAAATGGAATTAAGAACCTTGTCCATCCTGAAGTACCAGAAAGGTCTTAGTCATTAAAAGTACTTTAGATACTTTTCTGCAGGTAGTAGCTTCTGTAAAAAAAAACGAGGAAAAAAAGTTCTGGTCCTTCATCATCTGGACTGACACATGCATCTCTCAGCATGCTGTGCTTCTCTCTTTGTCCCACTAGTACAATTAAATGTGATGAACTTGACAGTTAAGCAAATGTGTGTCACTTCTCTGCCCAAGATTGTCAATTCACTGCAATCCTAACCCAATGGTTTCAAAACTAGTTTTACTTGTGTGTTTTGTTTTGTGTTCCTAGGAAGGAGCTAGTCTTTACTTCTGAAAATATTCTGAGTTTAGTTATTTTATCCAGTGAGATCAGATGTGCTCAGGTAGACATTTCTGTTCTCATGGTATCCCACTGAGTTCATATTCAGGGCTGAGTCTAATGGCTCAGCTTGGCCCTAAAGCAATATTGATTTAAATGTGTAAACACAAAGATTAAAACTTGATCACCAACATATCTATATTGAAATGAATCCATATGAGGCAAACTTAGTTAAAAGTGAAGTGTTTAATGTTTAAAGGTCAATGCCAAATAATCATTAAAAACAGGTTTCTGGGAAAGAAAGATGTGTCGGCAGTTTAAGATTAATCCATAACAGTGACTACACATACAGTATGGAAACTTAATTGTAATATACATATATACATCCATTAATTAAAATACTTGGAGGAATTTTGCTACATTGATCAGGCTGACAGTAAAGGACTGACTGGTTTCTATTTGTATTAAGAATGAGTCCATAAATCAGGAATCCATGCTCTGTTTCCCTCTCTGCCTAGCTGTCTCTCTCTTTTTCATCGATAACCTCCAGAATTCATTGGTTCTCTTCAAACACATTTCACCTCTAGCTACATCTCAGATGCTCTGTTTTAACTCATGTCCTTGTTCTTTGTACAAGAACAAGTATGTAATCTTCCACTATCTTAAGGAAAGAGACACGCTGAAGGCAGAAACATCCTCTAGCTTGCCAAGATTTGAAGAAATCCTGCAAAGAGGAAGGCATTTCTGAACTGCTTGAAGAGAATCTATCTAAAAGCAGATAAAGAAAGCAATATTGTAGTTTGGTATACTGAACTATTGACAGGAGAAAAAGTAAGTAAACATAAATATCCTTACCTAACCCTAATTCCAATCACTATAGTAAACTCATAGACTCATAGACTTTAAGGTCAGAAGGGACCATTATGGTCATCTAGTCTGACCTCCCGCATGATGCAGGCCACAAAAGCTGACCCACCTAATTTCCCTTATCTCAGCTGTTGAAGTCTCCAGTCTCAGCTGTTGAAGTCTCCAGTAAAGTATTGAGTCATCACAGTAGCATCTCAAAGTTAAGTGAAGGGGGGGAGGGGAATAGTATTATAGGGACAGATCCCACTCCCATTAAAGTCTATGTCAGATTTCCCTTTGATTTAAGAGAGCAGGATCAAGCTAAGTAGATATCCAAGTGTGTACTTGATGAACCTCAAAGGTATTAAAAAGCTATTATTTGGGGGTGAAATTCTCTTTACTTGCTTAAAGCCTGAATAATTGTGCTTTATGCAGCTAAAGTTCATGGAAGTTAGAGGGCAAAATCCAGCTCCAAGCCTAGGACCAGGTTGCACAGCTTTCTGTGTAATGGTTCTACTTTCTGCATTTTAATACTAGTTTAAAAACCAATCATGTCCGCAATGGCTACGTGAAATGAACACTTTGTATTTATATAGGACTTTCCACTAGAAGCTCTTGCTTTATACATTTAGCATCAAAAACCTCCAGTGAGATGGGGACATTTCCCAATTTACAGATGGGAAAATGAGGCACAGAGAGATTAAGTGACGTGCTCAAGATAACTGTGGCAGAGCTGGGAATAGAACCCAGGTGTCAATGTGTGTTGATGGCACTCAGCAATAGGGTTGTGCCCCAAATATGAGGTCTCATTCATCATAGCAAATATGGGGAATATGCATTTCATTCTCCCACAATGTAGGTGAGTGACTGCAGTTACTTTCACTAAGTCACTTTTGTCATTTTAGAATTAATTTCTTATTGCCTCTTGTTTTGGACTCTTGTTGATGTATACCTGGTGTTTAGATCATTCGCTCTTCTGGAGTTCCTAGGTATTACTCTTGGCACTTAGGCTGGTAAGAACCCTGGGTTGTTTTCCTGAGCCAAGTCTATGCTAATGAAAATGTGAGAAGAGAGACACAGAGAGCCGATGTGTCATTTTCTCCCTGTGTAAAGGACTTGGCCTAGAAAAAAGAGGAAAGTGCAGTGTCTAGGAGAACAGAATGAAAAAGTGGGTGAGACCAGAAAGTTGACAAGTGGTATGAAAAGCAAAATGTTTTCAAATGGAATAAAATTAATGCTTTTTAAAGTAGCATATAATCAACTTGTGGAATTCTGTGCCATAGGGTATTACTGAGGCAAACAGTTCAGCAAGAGTAAAAAACGGATTAGACATTTATATGAATAATAACATTTGTAGCGATACTAGCTAGACTGAAAATTACAAGGGTTATGGCAAGCCTTTCACTTCAGGGCATAAACTGAGAGGAAGGGAATTTTTTACCTCGTATACCATAGATTGCAGAGTTGACCAAAAGCATTAGAATTGCAGTTTTTCTTTCCTGTCCTGTGAAGCACTAATATAGATCACCATCAAAGGTGGGACTTTGGGCCTATTGCATGCCCCAATGTGTCATTTCCTATGTTCCTCTGGGTGGTGACTATTTTGGAAGTGATGAATATGGAACTGAGTTCAGCGGAAATATGGGACTGGTAATGGTTCATGTTCGAAATAGGATCGGTTTGTCTACATGTGGAGCTCCTAAAATTAATACTCTGCCAATTGCGTGTTTTCTAAGTAGATTTGAATTTTAAATGGTGAGCACATTGCTGATTCACTGGTGGCAATCTGAATCTTTACTGAACAAATACCCCAGCATACTGCTTGTGGGTAAAGTGCTGGTGGAAGTGCCACCTGACTGGCATGATGTAAAACTCAACTCTTAAGCACCTGTGGTCCTTAAAGTTCCAATTCTAGAGTGCAATAACTTCCAGTGTCCTGGTCAAATTCCTACATGGGAAAGCACACTTACCCTACCTAACTCACTTTGCAGTTTCACCTGGTTAAGTTATTCCTCCTGTCATCCTTTCCCAGAACTATTATGTAGTGCTAGAGCATTGCAAGAGTTACCTTATTCCACCCTAGAGGTGACTGCATTTCAGTGGTGGATTGAATGTACTTTGTTTTTAAAGGACTTTGGATTTTTTTCTTGAGGGTATATGGCAGGTAGAACTGCTCTGTAGCACCCCTAGCAGGGTCCAGTGTGGTACTGCAGGGGCTCCCTGCCTTAGTCTACAAGTTTTGGCTGCCTGCTGGGAGCAAGACCATAAGTTTAGAGTCAGTATCTACTCCAGGGGTCGGCAACCGGCGGCACGCTAGCTGATTTTTAGTGGCACTCTCCTGCCAGCCGGGGTCCCGGCCACCAGCCCCACTCAGCCCGCTGCCTGCCTGGATTAACAGAACCCCAGGCCGGCAGCAGGGTGAGCAGGGCCAGCAGCCATGACCCTGACTGGCAGGGGCCGGTGGACAGAACCCCAGAGCTCAGCCCGCTGCCGGTCTGGGGTTCCATCCGCCAGCCCTGCTCAG
>NW_020664534.1:1687332-1697583 GCF_002925995.2 Terrapene triunguis | reverse complement strand
GCTCAGCCCGCTGCCGGTCTGGGGTTCCATCCGCCAGCCCTGCTCAGCCCGCTGCCGGTCTGGGGTTCCATCCGCAGGTCCCTGTAAATGTAAAATGTATTACTGGCACGTGAAACCTTAAATTAATGAAGACTTGGCACACCACTTCTCAAAGGTTGCCAACCCCCATCTACTCAGTTAAATAAAAAATAACAAACTCAGAATTTCACTGTTTGCACCTTTAAATAAACAAACAAGAGGCAAGTGATTACTTGCAGTGCTTGAAGGCAAGGTTCTGACCTGGCCCTGGGATATTCTGGGCTAGTTCTGAGGAGCCCCTCCTCTGTCCCAGTGTCGCCCAGCACTGCTCCTGAGAAGAAGCAGGCAAGCCTTCTTAACTGGCCTGCTGATTCCCAATCGATCAGTGTCTCCTGGCCCTTCCAAGCTTCTGAAGGACTAGGGCCTGGTCTACACTACGGAGTTAGGTCGGCGCAAGACAGCTTACGTTGACCTAACTCTGTATGTGTCTACACTAAAATTTTGCTCCCACTGACGTAACTGCCCCGACTACGCCAACTTAATAATTCCACATCCACAAGAGGCATAGAGTCGATGTTGATGTAGTTAGGTCGATTCAGTGTCAGTGTAGGCGCTGCGTTGCTTACATGGACTGTTACTGGCTTTCAGAAGCCATCCCACAATGCCCCACACTGACAGTACAATCGGTGCAAGTGCTCCTGACGAGGATGCGCACCGCTGATACAAGGATCAAAATGTAGACATGAACAAGCGATGTAATTACTGCGGTGGCTGTATGCTGATGTAAGTTAGGTCAACTTAATTATGCAGACATGCCCCCAGTCTTGTTGGTAGCCTGGCCTGCGCAGAGGCTGTCAGGGCACTGATGCCTCCAGCAGGGGGCAGAGAAGGACTGATAGATGCCATCACAAGGTGCTAACGAAATAAAAGGTGTTTAGGTCTCAGCTATTTTTCTCATCATATATAAAGAGAATATTGGCTTACTGACTCATAGCTAAATTGCAGTTTCATGTGTATTATGTAGAACTGTTAACACTCACAGAAATAGGCTAAGAATTTAAAGGGACCACTATCCCATTGCTTTATTGCTAAATGGTTGTGGGGTTTTTGTGCCTCTTACTGATGTACAATTCAGGGATGGATTCATGGAGGGTTTCAAATGGTCTGAAAATAAAGCTGCATCCTATTATTACCTGGTGATGGAATTTCATTGGTTTGCAACAAAATATTATCATGGCTTGTTTAAATGCTTTTCTAATCGTATTGCTTCATTTGAGTTGGGCAGAAATAGTGGGCAGTAGAAGCAAGGTGGATACCAAGATAAAATGGTTAGACATGTTCAGTTGGAAATTCTTATGTAATTTCATCAGAGCACTAATGAGATTAGCCAGGTTAAACCTCAGAGCAGTGATGCACCAGAGGCTGACTTGGCAGTATTGTCAAACTAAGGATCCCAAAACTAAACTCAACATGTGAGAATTGCAACCTGAAATGCCTGCAAAACCAATTCCCAATACACACATACCTGTGCACTGTGATTCTACTGGAGCTAGCCTCATTGTGAAGGGGGATAGCTGATGGTGCTTTTTCCATATGGCAGAAGGAAAACTGTTCCAGATTTCGCCACATCACCTACATTCACATGGACCAACCACCTCAAACATAACTCAGAGATTTCTTTTTTCTGAGGGGGGTGGCGTCGCAGCGGCGCGGGAGGGGGAGAACATCGTTAGTCAGCAACCTCAGGTTACTCCGCTCACTTCAAGGTCTGGTCAACCCTTAAGGTTTAAAGAACAGGAGTGGTTTAGGCTGACATAGCTAAGGTGCTCCGGGGTGGAAAAATCCACATCCCTGAGCACCATAGCTATACTGACCTAATCTCCAGTGTAGACACAGCTAGGTCGATTGAAGAATGCTTCCATGAACCTAGCCACCATTGCTTGCGGAGGTAGTTGTGACAGGTTGTACTCTTCCCCCCCACCCCCGTCCGGGATGCCACCCGATGTGCTGGGGTCCCACTGGTTCTGCCCGTTCCACCAGCCTGGATTTCCTCACCCTGTCCTGGCTGTGCCAGGCCCTCAAGGCTTTTCTGGCACACACATAGGTAAGGCCACACCCAGACTGAATTCAGCTCTGTGTGGGAGGAAGCATCTTGGAGGTTCACCCAGCATTCATGTGCACATCCCTTTTGAGGAGTAAACCCAAAATAATATTGTCTTGCACTGTATAGAAAGATCTGCACAGTGCAAGCTCATAAAAATCTCCATCTCCCTCAATGTGGAGAGAGATATGCACAGCTTCTTGCCCCCTGCAGATATGAATTGCACAAATTGGGTTATGTTATAAAAAAGAAATAAGTTTATTAACTATAAAAGGTAAATTTTAATAAGGGATTGCAAACAGAACAAAGCAGATTACTGAGCAAATAAAACAAATAAAACAAACTAGGCTTAATACACTCAAGAAACAGGTTACAAAATGTAATTTCTCACCCTCAATGTTGTTTTAGGCAAGTTGTAGAGTTTTGGAGCTTACAGTTCCAGTAATTTCTCTTTATAGACTAGACTCCTTTTCTTAGTCTCGACTCAGCCCTTGCCTTTCCCTCAGCTCAGTTCCTTTGTCAGGTACTTTCAGCTGTCTTTCTTCTTGGACAGGAAGGCAATGGAGAAGAGTCCTGTTTGCCTCACTCTCCAGCCTTAAATAGAATTTACATAAGGTGGGAAGCCTTTGATTCCAATGGAAAAGTACCAGCAGTGTTCAAGGTGGTACTTTTTACCACGTGACATTATCACCTGACCTTGCAGTGTCAAAGCAACCATGAAACCAGGTTTATTTGCAATGTCCACAGGAAGGAACTCCTGGAAGATGGGGGATCCACATCTTCGAAGACTCATTGTCTTTTTCCTAATGGCCCATTAAGGCTGATTGCTTACTGTCTGGTGGGTGTCTCCAAGTGTAATCACAGTTGTAATTGTTACGTAGTCACTATTCCTAACTTCAGATACAGAAACGATACATGCATACAGATTGGATAATCACATTCATTAAATTATAACCTTTCCAATGATATCTTACATGAGCCATCTTGCATAAAATATATCTTAGTTATGCCATATTCATATCATAAGCATATTTCTATAAATAATATGGAGTGTCACGTCACAGTCGTGTTCCTACGGCAATAAAAAAAACCTTTCTATCACTGTAGGCTGCGTCTATACTAAAGGGTTATGATGGCCTAGCTAGACTGTCATCACTATGCCGTGATAGTCCTCATAGTGTAGGTCTTTGCCTGAGGTGGTACAGGATAAACCAAACTCGAGTGAGGAAATATCACTCTGGATGATGCACAATCTTCCCTTGTCTTTGTGTTTCCATGCAGAGGTGTAATCTTGTGGGCATACTTGTGATGTATGAGCACTCAGATAACAAAATACTTGTCACTAAACATAAATACTTAGCTTTAGGAGAAGAATTTGCTTTGGCAACGGTTTTAAACTGCATGTCAGTGTCCTTACAGTGGAAGAAACATATTAGCCATTGCCAGATAAGTAAGGCTACGTCTTCACTACGGGGGGGGTCGATTTAAGATACGCAAATTCAGCTACGCGAATAGCTTAGCTGAATTCGACATATCGCAGCCGACTTACCCCTCTGTAAGGACGGTGGCAAAATCGACCTCCGCGGCTTCCCGTCGACGGCTCTTACTCCCACCTTCGCTGGTGGAGTAAGAGCGTTGATTCGGGGATCGATTGTCGCGTCCCGACGGGACGCAATAAATCGATCCCCGAGAGGTCGATTTCTACCCGCCGATTCAGGCAGGTAGTGTAGACCTAGCCTAAGGGCTTGTTTACAATGAGTTATTCCAGAACAGATATTTCTGAATAACTCCCTGTGTGGACACTTATTCCAGAATAAGAGTGCCTTGCTCCGAAAGTGGATTAAGATAGACTGAAATAAGACAGTCTTCATCCCAGAATGTGTCCACACATAGAGTTATTCAGGAATAGCTATTGCACTTTAAATTCACACCCTATCTTATTCCGAATTTACTTTCAAGTGTATACAAGCTCAAAGAACCTTGGAAATGGTGGATGGGGAACAGAGCTTCAAAAGGTACTAATACAGACTGTTAGACATCTCCTCTTAAAAAGGAGTGGCCTAGTCTGCTGCCAAGTTAAAGGAGAACAAACATAAATAACATTTAAAGTTTCTTGTCTCTAGGTACTTTGTATAGTGCACACAAATTCTTCAATCCACTCGTGAATATTTGAATACTCCACATTATATATGCACACAGATATTATATATATATTAAATAATTACACATATTTAGATTTATTAGACATCTGTGTTTTGCTGTACCATTTCTGCACTCTAATTTTGAGAGGACTGGTATTTTATTGTCTCTGACACTTATACTTAAACACATTTAGTACTACAGTGCAGTATGATATATATTGTTGAACATATTAGTTTCTTCATAGTTATCTTGCAACACCCCTTCCATTAAAAGACTAACTTTGACCCTACACACATACACACACTAATTTCAGCAAACCAAAAATAAATCCACATGAAAATTTACAACAAATTTGAGGCAAATTGGACAAGGCTTTTAGAATGTACCAAGGTTCAAAAAAATGAAGTGATCTTAGTTTTTTAATATTTTTCTTACATTTTTTGGCTCATTATAACTACAAAATGGTTTATCCAAGAGACTCCAATTTTGTTTTAATCTGTTAGGCCTTGGCAAAGTATGGTTCCTTTGACTTCTTTTGCAGGACATGTTGGCAGAATTAATTAATTCTTTAATGTGATTTCTGCATACCTTAATGGCTTCATGGACGTAATGAACTCCACGTGGTCCTAGAAGAAGAATTATGTGCCAAGGTGAAGGGAAAGGAGGGGTGTCATACTTGCTTATCATATACATGCATTTTTCTAAACCAAAGCCATGAACAATATTCTAGAGTTCAGCTCCATGGCCAAACTATGCAAATAAAATGGTTTCAGTGAATTTAAGATATTTGTAACAACTGGCTAACTTCTGAACATCCTTGACAAAGAACTTGTCTTCACTACCGTGCTAAATTGGTGCCGCTGTGATTGATGCAGCAGCATTGATTCAGTACGTCTGACGACGCGCTACATCAACAGAAGCGCACTCTCCTGTCTACGTAACTAATCCACCTCAACAAGAGGCAAAGGAGATGTTCTCCCACCGACACAGTGCAGTGTAGAGACCAAGTTAAGTCAATGTAAGTTACATTGCTCGGGGGGCTGGGGGTTTCACACTCCTGAGTGACGTAACTTACATCGACTTAAGCAGTAGTGCAGACAAGCCCAAAATCCCTATCATCAAAATGTCTTCATTGTGGAGGGCCTATCTTACGAGAGGAAACTAAAAAAAGACTAGCTTGTTTAGTCTAGCAAAAAGAAGGCTAAAGCTAAAGGACAGTGTTGGTACAAAAACAAATGGGTATAAATTGGCCATGAATCAATGTAGGCTGGAAATTAGAAGACTGTTTTTAACCATCAGAGGAGTGAGGCTCTGGAAGAGCATCCCAATTGCAGTAATGGGGGCAAACAACCTAATTCTAAGATGGAGTTTGATACATTATGAATTGGATCATGCGATGGGGTTGCCTGCAGTAGCAGAGGGCCAGACTTAATGGCCCAGGAGGTCCCTTCTTGTCCTATGTCCTACATCTGTTTCCCCACACAGTGTATTGCATGGAAGAATGCAGAAGAAGCACGGTCTCGTGGTTAAAACACAATTAAAGAGTCATGAGATCTGGGTGGGTGGGGATAGGGGTTTTCACTACCTCTGACACAGGCTCCTTGTGTGTCTATGGGCCTTTCTGTGTCCCCTACTTTCCCCATCTGAAAAGTACTTTGCAATGAAGTTGAGGATTAATTCACTCCATGTTTTAAAGCCACTTTGAGATCCTTGTTTGCAAAATGCTATAGGAGTGCAATGTATTATTAATTTTTATTTATTAAGATATACTGCCCCTACAGGTTTTTAAGTCCTAGGAGCTGACATATACCTATCTGAAAGCTTCTGCTTTGCTAAATAATTTTGGCCACTAACACCCAAATTCATGTAATTCTCCCCATTAGTCCCATCATAAAACTTTGCAAGGAAAAATTAAATGAATATGGACTCGCTGTTTGGGTGCTAGACGGGTGTTCATTCTTACTGAAATGGATTAATTTCACAAGTCAGTAGCATCTTTTGTCAATACTCATGATAACTCAAAATGCCACCCACAACTTCATGGCACACAGTCAGGAAATGTGCCTGCTGCATCACCTGCCTATAGTCCAACACTGTCGCTGATTACTGTTCTCAGCTTGTATAGCCTGGAGCATAGCCCCACTCATTTGGGGGCGAGGATTGTACCCCAGGCTAAACAAGCTGAGAACAGACAAACTCAGGACTGGGCAAGGCCTGCAGTTGTTGCTGTTTCCTATGTTGGGGTGGGGATGCAAAGGGAGTGGCGACGAGTTTTTCCACCCTTCTTTCCTCCCCAGCCCTCCTTTGCATATGTATGCAAAAGTCAACCAGAATTTGGCCTAAAACACTTCACTGCTGCCCCAAGATTCCCCATGTTTCTGAACACTAGGTGGGAGAGGGAAATGTCCCGGGAAATACTTAACTAATTATTAGATTATATATAATGTATCAAGAAAAAGCATTTTTAAAAGTGCTCAGCCAGGAGCAGTAAGCAACTAGGTTACTAGAATCATGGCAAAGAGGAAGAGGAAAGGTGGGTGAGGTAATATATTTTATTGGACCAACTTCTGTTGGTGAGAGAGGCCAAGTCTACACTAGAGATTTGTATTGGTATAATAACTACATTGCTCCAAGGTGTGAAAAATCCACACTCCTGAGTGATGTAGTTATACCGACCTAAACCCTGGTGTAGATAGCGCTATGTGGCCGGAAGAAGTTCTTCCATCAATATAGCTACTGCCACTCACAGAGGTGGATTAATTACACTGATGGGAGAAGCTCTCCCATTGGAGTAGAAGCGTCTTCACTGAAGCACTACAGTGGTGCAGCTGCACCAATGCAGCGTTTTAAGTGTAGACCTGCCCTCAGACAAACTTTTGAGCTTTCACAGAGCCCTTCTTCAGGTCTGGGAAACATACTCAGTGTCACAGCTAAATACCAGGTGGAACAGATTGTTTAACATAAGTAGTTAACACACATTTCAAGGGACCGTTCAAGATGAAGTGGCCCATTAACATCCCTCCAATCACGGGGGGAAAGAAAGATGGGGGAAGGCAGCAGGGAGGGGCTTGCTAGTGGGTTATAGATTGTTGTAATAAAGCCATAAATCCAGTGTCTCCATTCAGTCCATGATTTTAGTGTCAAGCAAAGTTATGAATTTAAGCTCCCAGGCTAGTCTTTTGAAAGTGTTCTGCAGGTTTACTTTGAGGATGAGGACTGAGAGGTCAGATATGGAGTGATCTCTTTGTGGAAAGTGTTCACCCACAGGTGATATGGTGTTTTTGTCTTTTATCATTTTCCTGTGAGGCCATTTGAGCTTGTAGTGATTGTATGGTTTCACCCACAAAGTTGTTGTTGGGGCATTTAGTACACTGGACGAGGTGCACCACATGTTGTGATAGGCACATGTAGGATCCATGGATCTCGAAAGTGTGTTATGGGGGATTATGATCATTGTAGCAGTGGAGATATGACTGAAGGTTTTGCATTTGTTGTTCTGGAAGGGTCTGGTGCCGCTTTGAGTTGGTGTGTGTGGTCTGTGGGAAGCTTGATTCTGATGATGAGCTTGGAGAAGTTGCGGGGTGGTTGAAGGCCAGAAATGGGGGTGCAGAAAAGATTTCTTTCAGGATGGGGATCCCCACTGAATACGTGTTGTAATTATTTGATGATACCCTGTACCGGTTCCAGTGTGAGGTGGTAGGTCATGACTAGCGGCATACGGTTGGAGGAGGGTTTATTTCTGTATTGAAGCAGGTTCTCTCAGGGTATTTGGGTGACCCATTCCATGATGCCATCTATTTTTCTGGAGGAGTGTCCTTATTTGGTGAAGGTGGTTTTGGGTGTGTTAAGGTGTATATCCTGGACTTTCCCTATGGAGCATATTCTGTGGTATCTGAGTGCCTGGCTGTAAATAACAGATTTCTTGGTGTGTTTGGAGTGGTTACTGGATCTATGAAGGTAGGTGATATGATCCGTGGGTTTCTTGTATATAGTTGTCTTTAGGAGTCCATTGTTGAAGCTGATCATTGTGTCCAGGAAGTTGAGGCTAGTGTGAGAGTGTTTGAGAGAGAGTTTAATGGTGATGGTTGAAGTTGTGGTGAAAATCTATGATGGAGTTTAAGTCATCTGTCCAGAGGATGAAAATATCATCAGTGTATCTCAGGTATATCATTGGTTTTGTGGGGCATTTTTCCAGAAATTCTTCTTCAAGGTGGCCCATGAAGAGGTTGGCATATTGTGGAGCCATCCTAGTACCCATGGTGATTCCCATGGTTTGGACAAAGTGTTGCTGAATGCAAAATTGTTATGGGTGAAGATGGAATGGATGAATTTGGTGATGTCTTTGGGGTGGATATATGAGGGTTGTCCATTGTCTTATAAATATTTGAGATGGGCAGATATGACATCATTGCAAGGGATATTAGTGTTTAGGGAAGTGACTAGAATTATGTGGCTAACAAGGTTAGTACTAAAAATTCACTCACAGAATCCTGATATTTAAAGGGCTAGAGCACTGCTGCTTGCAATTTTGCTAATGTGAAAAACCCAGACCAAGTAAATTATTGCACCATAATTGTCTTTCATTTCACATTAACAAAAGTCTTGATTTCCCTGACACCAATTGGGTTGACTTTACAAATGTAAGCTTTTTAAGAATTTAAGCTTGAAAAGCTTTCCCAAGTGCAGGAAGTTCTTGAAAGCAAAGACCTTGAGTCTTGTTTGAGCACAACACCAAATGTGAAACTTCAACTTGTAAAATATGTGGTAATCGACCTTGACAATGCAGCTTACATATAAAAATAGGACTGGGGTAGACCTAATACGTTGTATGAAAGACTCCATTAAGAAGAAATACACTGTGAATCACAAACACCAGCTTCATATCGCTAGAGGAAATGGTGGTCTTCTTTAAGGACAGAATTCTGGTGTCATCATACTCGGGAAAGTGACTCTTAACATGGCATTGTGGGGATCCATGTTTGTCTGGCAATGATCCTAGTTCAAACCTAACTAGGTTTAGTAATAAAAAGTTTCTCAACTTCCAGCACTGCAAACTCAGCCTGAAGTCTGAAAGGAAAAGTGTTCTTCCTGGCTTGTGCATCGTCCTCAATAATAAAGAGCTCTGGGAGGGATTCCTCGCTGACCCCATCCTGGCCCTTGTATGCTGCTCTAGCAATTTCAAAGGATTAGAAAAGCCCATGCTTGGAAGGACTGAGTTCTTCCGGTGCAAGCACTGCATAAAATTATCCGAAGTGGCTCTATGGAGGACCCTGTGCAAGCCCCAACATAGGGAGTGCCGGGGCACAGAGGAGGATTTACAGTGAAACACAGGGTGTCCTGGCACAGGGCCCCCCAATGACGGGGGGCCCCAGGGCTGGGCAGCTGCGGGGACAGAAGCTTGGTCCTGCCGGCTCCTGGGGCTCCTGCTGCAGGCTCCAACCCCACCGGCAGCCAAGCTCCCGCCTCTTCCCCGCCTCCTCCCCCGAGCATGCCACATTCCCACCCCTCCCCCTCCCAGCACTTCCCCCGCTGCCAAACAGCTGTTTGCCGATGCTCCTGGAGGGAGGGAGAGGAGAAGGGGTGGGGCTGCAGTGTGCTCGGGAGAGGAGGTGGAGAAGAGGTGGGGTCGGGGCCTTGGGGAAGGGGGTGCAATCAGGGAAGGGCAAAGCAAAGGCAGGGCCCCCGCACTCCCCCTACACATACCCCACCCTCCAACTCCCTGCCGTAAGCCACTCAGGGCAGGGGCCTGGGAACACTCCCATAACCCCCACCCCAGCCCCCTGCCCTCCCTGACTCCTGCACCCAGCCCCTGCCCTGACTCCTGCACCCCCCAACACATACCCAGTCCCCTGCCCTCCCTGACTCCTGCATCCTCCCACACACATACCCAGCCCCCTGCCCACCCTGACTTCTGCACCCCTTTCACACACAGACCCAGCCCCCTGCCCATCCTGACTCCTGCACCCCTCTCACACACAGCCTGCCCCCCC
>NW_020664534.1:1608281-1686932 GCF_002925995.2 Terrapene triunguis | reverse complement strand
ATCTGTATGGGACTTTATAAACTTAAACAACTTAAGATAAGCCCTTTCATTTCTACGACTCCCAAATAAGTGTGGCCCATCGCAATGTGGGTTCCAAAGGCTAGCTCTGTGTCTGTGTCACATGTGCATGCACTCTCTACCTGCCTGCTCTATAAGAAAACAAAAGCCCTAAAATGTTCCTTTACCTTAGTTTGGGGGCTCTCAAATATATTTTGCTGGACTCAAGTAGAACTCAATCTTTAATTTAAAACAAGGGTCCCTCCCCCCACATACATTTTTTGAAAAGACACTAAACACTTTCAGATACTGATATGAGCCCTACATTCTCTATCTACTTCTCCCCCTCAACTCCTACTGATACTTATAAAGAATGGAATTAAATCCACATGAACACATTCTCTAAGGATGAGTCTCACTCTCTGCTCCCGTGCTTTCCACCAGCTTACGTACGTAGTAGGTTGCTTTTTTTTTATTTAGGGGGGATTCCATAGCAAGTTTCATAGGTGCATTCATTCCATAGCAGGAAGAAAAAGATCCAGTTGTGAGATGCTCTTCATCAGAGCATATTGGAGGGGCGAACTCTTCTTTGCAGTTATTTCCCACCCACTTGCCCTGTGTGCCATCACTCAAAAAAGGAATATCGTTATCAAGTGTCACTACAAAAGTCAAGCATTTCTTTCATAAGTACATGTTATCCCTTGGCTTCTTTTTCATCATTTGCATTCATTCCACATCTGTGGTGAAGAAAATGTCAGATATTATTACCAAAACCTTGCCAAGGACAGGTCAAAGGCATTGGTTTAACAAAGAATGCAAAGTCCTCTCAGTTGATCTGGGTAGCGGTAGGCACGGGAAAAAGTATATTCAGGTTCTGGGCCTGTCACTGTGTCAGTGGCATTGTTTTTCCATTCGCCTTTTTTAACCTGTTAAGTTTATGGAACAGCTCTGGTATTGCCATTTGCAACCCTTCCAAAAACTGGTGATACTTGGATATCCTTAATAAAATCTAGAGATGGTCCCAAAACAAAAACCTTAAATTTGAACCCCTTAGAAGTTGAGTGTGCTCAGATTGGAATGCCCAGATCAGAACCTCTCTCTGCTGTTTTAGTGCTGGGTCAGATCCAAAACTGGAAGGGATATGTTGTCCTGTTCTGTTTCAGATGTGGCTGAAATTTCCCAAGAATGGCTAATCTCAAACGATTTCAGCCATCATGAATGGCAGGTATCTCATGGTATCAGCAGATTCTAAGAGCTTTGTCACTTTGAGCCAAAATATAACAATAACACGTCATGAAATGTTGGTGTCCTAAAATCCAAATCCTAATCTAAACCTAATACACGTCCCAGTGTTGCCTTCTTAGGGCTTCTCTACTCTTAAAACGTTGCAGTGATACAGCAATTCTCCCATAGACCTAGTGCTGTTTACAGCAGGGATTAGGTAGGTTTAACTGTGTTGCTCAGAGGTGTGGATTTTTCACACCCCTGAGCAACACAGTTATACTGACCTAATTTCCTAGTGCAGACCAGGCCTTTGTCTACTTCTAGTTCCAGTGGGTTTATGAATTATGACCAAGAAAGGGAAATTTGTAAAGACATATGGTACATCATATCCTTATTCAAGGTGGCTTGTTGTTTGCAGTGATATGTAAAGTGTGACTTTGTACTTGAAGTCAGTGGGAATTTTGCCATTGATTTCAATTAGCATTATAGTAGTGTCCCAAATCCGTAGTCAGAAATAGAGTAACATTGTGTCTGGACCTGTACAAAAAAAGAATCTGGAGCAGGTCCAATTAGTTGTGTTGTGTATTATGGAATAGGTTAAATTGCAGGTGTGACGATGTAAACAGGAAACATACTATTGTGACTTCAATATTGACAATAAAGTCCTAGATAAATTATTCAGATTTTTCTGAAGTCTCATACATTATTCACACTTCATCACCACAGATGTTTGAAAAAAAAACTCATTAGCAGCCAATTTCTAAATCCTTGTCAGTACATTACCAATCCATTAGCAGTTTAGATTTACCAAAGACTTCCATTCAGAACTAGTATATCTCTATAGACAATAAACTGACAATTGCATTGGAATTTGCATGCTGATTGTACTGTATTATGAACTGTGTGTTGCCATCCCCCTCTCCCATCTATTCACTAGAAACAACCAGTTCATCAGAAGCATTTCATTCACAGCAGTGAATTCCATTTAGGGTATGTCTGTCTATATGTACCGTGCTGCAGTGGCACAACGGTACCAATACAGCTGCAGCGCATCTGGCGAAGACACTCTATGCCAACGGGAGAGAGCTCTCCCGTCGGCATAAAAAAACCGCCTCTGCAAGCTTCATACGCTCTCCTACCAACATAGCGCTGTGCACACGAATGCTTATATTGGTATAACTTATGTCGCTCAACGGGGTGGAATATTCACCCCCCTGAACGACATAAGTTTTGCTGACAGGCTGTAGGGTAAACGTAGTCTTAATCTGTTGGGGGGGTAAAAGAGTGGAATACCTTTTAAAATACCAATAAGATCCATTCAATAAAAGACTTATGTTTTGGGGGTATTTTAGAATAAAAGTTTATTATAGCACAGTACACTTAAAAAAACACAAATCCATTTTAATACAGACTTTTAACATCCAGAATTTGAAAGTGCTTTCAGAGATGGTGAAACTCTAGATTTGTTTGGTAATTATCTGTGTTTTATCAGTGACTCACTAATATAATTTGCCGTGTCTCCTTCCAGCAGTGCTGCTGCCAAGCAAGCCTGGCCAAGCATGTGTTTGAGGGCAGCAAATCAGTTACCGAGTACACAAGCTCCAAGGCACGTTTCTTAGTATCACGTACAGCAATATAGATTTAATTCTGGAACCACGAGACGAGTGCCATCAATAAAGGGAGCAATGTGTTTGGAACAAAAATAATTTAAAATTGGCATTTCAGCCTTCTGGTAGCATTGGCCAAGTGAAAGGACTCCATGCAAAAAATTGTTAACTAGTTAGCACCCTCTTTTAAAACTGTTTTAAAAGTAAGACAGTATTTAGAACTACATTTTTTCAAAAAGTTCCTTTTGTTGGGGTATGCACCCCACACTAGCCCTGTCAGGGTTGATGAGGGCCTGAGAGGCTAGTTAGGTCATGTGGCACCACCTGACAGAAGGAGGGCCATGGTTAAATAAGAGTCTTGTCCAGCAGGGGAAGGGCTAGGTTGGCACTGTAAAGCCAAGAAGCCAACAGGGTGAAGATGGCTGGGGTTTTTGAAGGAGTTGGAACATCAGACAGAGAAGGAAGAGAAAATCAGCGCAGGAAAAGGGGAACTGCGGCCTCATTCTATAATAACAACACAGAGAGAGGAACAAGTGATGATAAACTAATAGTGAAAAAAGCAAGGTTTATTGCATTTATGATAGAAGTGAGATATTGCACATCACATAGGTTAAAAATCAGAAAAAAAAAACAAAAATTATAGCAAGGGCAATGGAAAAATACTTGTATGTTAGCAGTCTGTCAGTGGACCATATTTATGTGATTTTGAATGAGGTTAATGGTGAAATATGACAAGAATGGGAAGCACAATCATTGCTAGAATGTACAAAGTTTGATAGCACATGGTCGAGAACTAAAAGAAAATATCCTGAAAAAGAAAACTGAAACAGGTGCCATATGTATCCAGGAAACATGGCTGAATAAAAAGCTTACTTTTAAAATTCCAGGGAATATTGCCTTTAGGCGAAAGCAAAAACTAGGAAAAAAGAGGAGGCATTTGTACTTTCATAAGGGAGAGATTAAACTACATAGCAGGAGGGAACAAAGAAGAAAGTCTTGAATATCATGTTGTTGAGATCTCAATGCAGAAGAGAAATCTTTCTTTAAGGATTTATAATATCTATAACCCGTGTAGGAAATTAGAAAGCTCAGAGTTCAAGAAATAGTGAGGAATGCTAAAAGACCAGATATTGTACGTGGTAACCTAAATAGTCATAATAAACTGTGGGGCAGTAAGACAACTGATTAACAATCGTGTATTGTTAGAAAAGTGGTTTTAAACGATGGCAGCCCGACTAGATTTAATGCAGCAGATAGTAGTTTTTCTTGCTTAGATCTGGGAATTATAACAGCAGATACTGCAAGTTGATGCAACTGGGAAATATATAAGGAAGACCGAATGGGGAGTGATCATTTTCCCATACTTATTACTTTTTAAGGACAAGGTAAGGTTGAAGGTAATAGAAAATTACCCACCAGGATTTTTAAGAAAGCTAACTTGGAGCTATTTACAAGTAAGTGTACTGAATTTGTGAATGTTCATTGTGTGACTGATGGCAGAGAATTTCAATGGCAATGTAATAAAGGGATTAATAGCAGCAGCTACAGTAGCCATACCTAAGATATTGAAGTACTCTAAAACTAAAACTCACTTCCATGGTAGAATGAGGAGTGCACAGTGGCAATTAAAGAAAGGACAAACCCTATAAAAAGTGAAAAATATAATGAATAGTAAAGATCTAATGAAGTATAAAAGAAATAAGGCAATAGCACAAAGAATTATAAAAAGAAAAAAAGAGAGACGGAGAAAGTACTGCAGCGGATAAATAAAGATACCGAGACATTAAATAGGCAAATTAGAAGAACGAATGTAATTCAGACTAAGAGTAGTCGCATCCAATGTCTTATTGGGATTGACAAAAATAGTCAGAAGTTCTGATAATGAGAAAGCAGAAGTTTTAGCAGAAACTTTCCAAGGGGTGAGTAATGATGAAAATCGAAGTGTAGTTTTCTGCCAGTCTATTCACTGAAGAAAATCATGAACTAGAGTGTAGGTCGGGTAAACATGAAGATATTATACTGAATAAATGATTTTGTCTGTGGGAACTTGAGAAAGGTGTTGACATCACGAAGAATACATCCCAGGTAAAGATAATACATATAACATAATGTTTAACTGTCTCTCTGAAAGCAGTTTGAGGCATCTCTTGGAATTATATAATACTATATAGTAGTAATTCCAATATGAAAACCAGTCAAACTATCCACAAAAGTGAATACTTATAGACCTGTTGCCCTTCTGTCCTTTGTGGATAAAATTATGGAGAGAATGGTGAATTAAAGTTGATTGCCTATTTGGGAAACAAAGGCATTATAGATAAGGTGCAGAGTGGTTTTACAAGGGGAAGATGCACCATTGATCATGTTGGCAAGTTAAAAAAAAAAATGAGGCACACAGATTTTTATGATAGCTGTCTTTCTAGGCAATGAAGAGGTATATGACATGCTATGGAGGGAAGGCTTGTTGCACGACGAAGGTACACTAGTGATAAGGGTAAGTCTATATGGGTGAACTAAAGACTTTTTGAGTAACAAGACCATGCACATCAGAGTTGGGAAAGTTACACTGAATATAATATAAAAAATGGTAACTATAGGGAAGTGTTATCAGGCCAACCTTATTTAATAATATGATAAATGATCTCCCAAACAAATAAGTGTCAGGGTAGGGGGTCACTCTATTCACAGATCATTGTGCACTCTGGTTAGGGACAGAAATACTGAGAAAAGAGAATCAACAAAGTGTTACAAGAGACCTCTGACTGGGGAAATGCTTGGGGTTTCAGGTTCTCCATTGCCAAACTGAAGGACTGATCTTTACAAAATAGAAAGCTTTACAAAGAAATGTAAACTGTATATGTATCGAGAACAAATAGATATAGTTAGAAGGTTTACATTCCTAGAAGTAATATTTTATACTAAATTACTTTGAAACAATTATATAAACTATGTTAAACATAAATGTACCGGAAAGATTAACCTGCTTAAAAGTCTTACTGGGACTACTTTGGGGTGGGGATAAGAAAACAGTGTTGATAGTATACAGAACCTGAATCAGATCAGTTATGGTGGCCAAGCTTTTGGGTCAGCATCAAAATCAGAACTTAAAAATTCTCCTGTCAACATAATAAAACCACCTCAATGAGCCGCGCTAGCTGTGTCAGTGGGAGAAGCTCTCCTGCCGACATAGCACTGTGCATGCTACCACTTATGCCAGCGAAATGTATGTCACTTATGGGGGTGATTTTTTCACACCCCTGAGCAACATAAGTTTTGTCCACCTACGTGGTAGTGTAGACATGGTCTTAGTCTCTTTGTGGATCTGGACCCAGGTCCTAAGTACCAGGTTGGACAGCCAAAGTGAGTGGATACCTGATCTTTACTATGTAGCTATTAAACACTGTTTAACTCAGGGGTCGGCAACGTTTGGCACGCGGCTCACCAGGGTAAGCACCCTGGCGGGCCGGGCCAGTTTTATTTACCTGCTGACGTGGCAGGTTCGGCCGATCGCAGCCCCCACTGGCCACGGTTGGCCGTCCCAGGCCAATGGGGGCTGCAGGAAGCGGCGCGGGCAAGCGATGTGCTGGCCATGGCTTCTCGCCGCCCCGATTGGCCCGGGACGGCCAACCGTGGCCAGTGGGGGCCGCGATCGGCCGAACCTGCCACGTCAGCAGGTAAATAAAACTGGCCCGGCCCACCAGGGTGCTTACCCTGGCGAGCCGCGTGCCGAACATTGCCGACCCCTGGTTTAACTATTACATGTTAAAATTATTGTTCTGACTGTTATTCTATTAAAGCGGTATTATAGAACTAAAGATAGCAACTATCTGGTAAGATTAGGGGGTTGGAACGGGTCCCATATGAGGAGAGATTAAAGAGGCTAGGACTTTTCAGCTTGGAAAAGAGGAGACTAAGGGGGGATATGATAGAGGTGTATAAAGTCATGAGTGATGTGGGGAAAGTAGATAAGGAAAAGTTATTTACTTATTCCCATAATACAAGAACTAGGGACCACCAAATGAAATTAATGGGCAGCAGGTTTAAAACAAATAAAAGGAAGTTCTTCTTCACACAGCACACAATCAACGTGTGGAACTCCTTGCCTGAGGAGGTTGTGAAGTCTAGGACTATAACAGCGTTTAAAAGAGAACTGGATACATTCATGGAGATTAAGTCCATTAATGGCTATTAGCCAGTATGGGTAAGGAATGGTGTCCCTAGCCTCTGTTTGTCAGAGGATGGGGATGGATGGTAGGAGAGAGATCACTTGATCATTACTTGTTAGGTTCACTCCCTCTGGGGCACCTGGCATTGGCCACTGTCGGTAGACAGGATACTGAGCTAGATGGACCATTGGTCTGACCCAGAACGGCCGTTCTTATGTTATGTTCTTATGTTATTATATGAAGACTACTAACCTTTGTGTTTACTGACTCATCTTTCTTCAAAATGTTCCTTTTGCTCTGAAACTTTCCATGTTTGGTCTTGACTCAATAGTGAGTTAAAGAAATAAACAGTCTGGGCTACATCCATTCAACTGTTTGAGTTCTGAGATCAGGAAAACATGTTTTTAAAAGCAGAAAAAAGTTAGATTCAAACAGCTGATCTTCAGACTTCTCATGTACATCTCACTGAAGAATAGTATCTGAGGGGAAGCATGCAGAGGACAGGAGGGGAATTTTAATTACAATAAAATACTTCATAAAAGGGGATTTGTGCATGCACAGTAAAAAATGTTAGTGTCAGGCCCTGATTCTTCACTTGACTGTTGCATGCTGGCTTAGGGTGCATTCCTGCACAGTCAGTTGCAGAAATTAGACCTTTAATTGTGTAATTGTCTGTGCCAACATTGTATTATATAAAAAGCTTCCCATTTGTACTAGAACTAGAAAGAGCTTGGTACAAGTCTGTATTTAGTTCTCTCTCTAAGTACTGTTAGACAAAAATATGCAAAAATCCATAGTGTCTAGAAGGATTTGAAAGACGAAACAGGGACTGGAATAATTAATGATCTGATTTCTATACTGCATTAAAACATTGATAAAAATATGGGCTAGTTTCAGAAATGTGTGTACAACTGTGTGCATAATTTGCAAGCATATTTACCCAATTTTGTATATAAATAAAGGTAACAAAACAAAAATGGCCGTATATATATCTGATTAGTGATTGTGCATACACCCGATTTGCATGCACAAATGAAATCTCTAAGTGCAAGATAAGCAGACAGTTGAAAGCCCATTTACAAAAATCGGGTCCTCTGAATCTAGGGGTTCAATATTCTCACTTCACACTGGGGTCAATCAGAGGAAATGTCACTGAAATGAATGGAATTACCTGTGAAAAAAGAGAAACCTGGCATGACCCTGCAATTCGTACTCAGGCCTTTAGTGCCATTGTGCCCCTTCATTTCCTATTCCCAGTGCTGCTGTAGCTCAGAAGCTTCAACTTCTTGGTAAATGTTGACTTTTTAACTATGACTACTGTGTCCTTCATCTTGTGGTATGAAAGAGAGAACGAAACCACAAAGGTAGAGCTCCCTTAATAGTATGGATCTTTCAGGATTAGAGCTCTTAGAATTGTGAGACATATGGATAGTTGTTCCTCCTTGTAGTTTGATACTGCTATAGATATCCTGGGTAAAATCCAGGCCACATTAAAGTCAATGGCAACATTCCTACTGACATCAGTGGGCCAGGATTCCCCCCTTATGTTCTTCCCATAAGACCCCATTCTCTTGCAGGCCCTGAGTCAGCAAAGAACTTGGGCATCTGCTTATGTCACATTAAAGTCAGTGTGTGAGTGGAAAAAGTGCCCTTATAGTTTATGCTTATCATAAAGATGGGCAGCATCAGCTGTGGCTCAGAGATGTCAGTTGTAATTGAATCCTTTTTTGAACAAAACATTTTAGTTTATTCATGTTGACAAGCATATCTTACCTGTGAGCTTTTTGGCTGTTTGGCTGAGTCCAACGGGTGCAGTTTTCATTTATATTTACTCTATAACTTTTCATCCTGGGCTTCCATAGAAACAAGAGTGCTTTGACAAATATCCAATGTGGAGATTTTATAATTATAATTAATTCCAGCATTGCATGAATTCTGGATTATAGTAGAGGAAAGAAGGGACCCTAAAGATCGAAAGTGGAGTGTCTGGCTTGCTGAGAGCACATGGCTTGTAAAAAGTTTTAATTGCTGGCACTTTGCTTCCAAAAAGGGATTAAATTAGTTGGATTACCTGTTCTTTTTGTCAAATTTTGCTGTCGAAGTTTATAAAAAGGGAAAGTTAAAAGCTTAAAGATACTGCCAGTCTATAGAAACTCACCCACTTGCCTACAATTTTAAAACTCTACCAATAGAGAATCCGCTAGAGAAAATGTATGCATAAAAATATAAAGGTGTCTTTACAATAAGAAAAGGAACTACAAATTGGTAAGCAGGTCCTGGTAGCACATGTGGCTCCACTCTTAAGAAGTTGCAAAATATGGACATCACAATATAGGAGATTGAGTCAGGGCAAATTGCCAGTAAAATGAAATGGTATCATCATCCATGTGAATCTATAGTCACTCTCTGGAACAGGTTTTATCAGTGGAAAAACCACACCGAAGAAGGTCCTTACTGTCAAGATTTTCTGAGCTTCCTTTCCAGCAGCTCTGGGTCCACTCATGTTTCATACAGTTCAGTCCTTACAAATGAATATTCAAGTGGATTGAACCTGATTTTGAACAGAAGGTCACACTGTAATTACAGTCTCAGTCAAAGGCTTTAATACTGGTATTAGAAAGACCAGTAGAGGCCATGACCTCTGAAATTGAATAGACAAAACTGACACATAAAAGCATGCTCACAGCCTGCGTGTATCAGAAGGTAATAGTGACACTGATTCAATAGCATAGGCCATGCCTACCTTGAAATATGTCCATTGAAAGAGACTACTCGGTATTGTCTAAGGTTCAAACTAGTAGTAGAATTTCAGTCACTTAGTCCCAAGCCTAACTGTGACTCCATTAACTATTTAAAAAATATTTTAAGCTGTTTCCTGTTTATAGCAAATACCACCATGAATTGATGCAACTTACTGAGGAAATTTGGAATTTTTTTTTTTTTTAATCCACAAATTTGCAGCCCTCATCTGAAAACACTGTTACTCTGCGCAGCCCTTCTATGGAAGTACCCCTATGCACTGAACAGGCTGTGACAGAATGAGCTGCTGTAATTTGCATTCATCTCATGAGTTTGTTTACAGAATGCCCTGAAGAGAGAGTTTCTGTGAGAGTCAGTATGAGCAGATGGAAATAAGAGAGTCCGAGTGATAAAATGTGTGCTTAAAGAAGACATAAAAATGTACATGGAGTCGGAACAGACTGACTCCATTGCTCTCAATTACACTTAGTGAAGTTAATGGTGATTGCATCAGTCTAAATGAGAACAGAATCTGGTCCTGTGGATATTACTACTCTGGCTTAGTGGGAAAAAAGCAGAAACATTTGTAGCGCAGAATATCAGTAAAGAGGACACTAAGGAACTGGATATCTCTTCTGACAAATGTGAAATGTATGTAATGTTATATCCAAAGCTTGTGGCTATGCAGACAGTTATGGAGATGAAGAGAGTAAAGTATGAAGTTACTAAGTTGGTATGGACCCTTAAGCATTGCTAATTATGATCTTGGGGTTGTGTTTAGATCTTGAATTTATGAAATGGGGTAGAACAGTTTGCTTGGGATGCTGAAAGCATTCTATCCTGTTGAGTAAATAGCCTGTACCATTGCATAGTCAGACATTAGAAAGAAGTGTCCTACCATCAATATAAAATGTCAATAACAGTAGTGGTCTCATCTTTAAATGTGAGAAAATAGTTTATCCTTAGATAAAACAAAATTTGCTTACACTTAGACTTCTCAAAATTTCATAGGACAGACTAGATCTTCCCTTCCAATTCATGATAGTGCAGACCACTTGCGATTACATATATACCCCATGTCAGTTAAAACAATTGCTACATGGAATAGTACAGATGCTCCCCGACTTACGCAAGCGTTCTGTTCCGGAACTCCTTGTGTAAGTCGAATTTTGCGTAAGTCGGGAATGTATACCCAACAATTACACAAAGAAAAAAAAAGAAAAAAGCTTACGGAACTTACGGAACTTTTTCCGTAAATGTAGATTTGCATAAGTCAGGTTTGCGTAACCCAGGGAGGGTCTGTATTAGGAGAGAGTTTGCTGTCTTTTAATGCCCTTATGGCAACTGCAAACACGGAGGGGAGTCAGCCAGGACTATGTAACCAGCCAGCTCTGAGGACCACCACCAACTGGCCCATTTACCAGTCTGAGATCCTCTGGTGAGCACTGCACCCTCCTGAACCACTCCCATCTAAAGAGACTCTCTCGTGTCTGCTCTTGGGAGGAGAAAAAGAACATGGAAAGAAGGATTCTGGTAATAAATTGTGCCTTCTGAATTTAAATAAGATAAGCATTACATAAACCTACTGGCTTCATAAGTTATATATAAACTCCTTAAAGGGTTCATCTCCTGAAGTAGCAAGGTCTCAAATCTCAGACCTTTCCATACATGGTCCCTATGACCTCAGAGCATTGATTGTTGCCACAGAATATGCATCTAAATTCCTGAAAGTCTAATCCAGAAGAATTTCTAGATATAATACATAGGACCAAACTTATTGCTGGCATAAGCCACTGTAACTCCCAGTGACTTGAATAAAAGCTGCAGCTACATATGCAAAGGCTGAATTGGCTCTATTCTATCATAAGTGACACTCAGATGCTGATGGCACCTTTACACTGTGGAAGACTGTGGATTCGGCAAAGAAAAATGGCTCCAATGCCCCTCCCAAACCATTAAAAACCTTGTTTAAAAAAGTTAACTCTCCGGAGGCTACCAAGTCACAAGACTTTTCAGAAACTTGGAGGGAGAAATTTCTCTATTTCAGTTGCATTTTGCCTTAGTTTGGAAAGAAAAATCATAAGGCCTTTTTTAAGTGGCTGTAGCTCATTAGACAGGGAGCAGTTTTGATATGAGAGAAGTATAATAGCTTGAGAACTACTAAGAATCATTTCAAATTAAAAATGTTGTTCAGGAATTTTGATCAATTGTGACAAAAAGACCACTGCTTCTATAGTGTTTGAATGTGTCTGAAAATGCTTCCAAGAGACTTTTCTAGAAAACAATTTTAGACTATGCTGCTGACACTTTTCAGCTCCAAACACAAGAAAAAAATGTTTTAAAAATGACGTATTTCCTCAGAAGGGGCTATGGAAAGAGAGTTTGGTAGTCATCATTTTTTCTCTGTCATCTCTGTAAATGATTAGTGTGTCCTGGAGTCAAAATACTCTGATAAAGCATTAACTATTTCCTGACCAATGGATCTGGCTTGCTTTCTAATAGTGTGCAGGGAAAGAAATGTCTATTCAGTTTGTCTTAAAATCTTTATTTTAGTAGTTTTTATGAGGAAATAGGAGCATCGCTTTTGGAATTAAATTACAGGTCTTTGATAAACTATTTAATATCACTTATTTCCTTATATGCTCTAGTCTCTCCATTGTGTCCTCATCAACTCTGAATCTGAATCCAAGAAGAAAATATTCCCCATCTGTGATCTGCACTCTGCCAGGTCCTGCCCCTTTTTAGCCCCCAAAGATTCATGAAGGAAAGGAGCATGATCATATAACCCATCCATTTACATCTCCTGGATTCATAACACATGGTTTTGTTACTCTTTCATTTTTTATATATATATACAGCTGTCATTGGAGCTTGGCCTCAAGTTGACTTTCAAGTTAATAGTTTTTATAATACCTAAGGCAGCCAAATCAAAGTAGGATTAAAACATAAAAGGAGACAAGCTCACATAACCTAGGAAGAACTCTAACTACACTGCCTCAAACACCCAAGTTCTAAGAACAAACTAAGCAGAGTGAGATTTTCTAATTCTTAAGTGTGCCTTAGGAAATATTTCCCCCAAAATGTTCATTTCCAAACCACGCTCCCGACTGATCTTCAAAAAACTCAGACTTGGCTAGTAGAGGTACAAAGCTATCCCTTTTCTGTCCTCCTAAAGAATCAAACTTTAGAATGATTAACACAGATTTTAAGTCCATGAGCAACACCATTTTAAATCTAAATCTGCTTCTTGATAAAGGTTTCCGTAAGATCCAAAACAAGAATAATTTTAGAAACACCACTAACATATAATAAATGTGTGAATCTAGATTTGAATAGCACCCACTGCCTGTGTGGGGAAAAGGGAGGAATGTGCGTGCACAGATGTATACATACACATCCATGAACAGTAGCCTCTGTGTGAAAAGAGGAGATCATGGGAAGAGATTGGGGTGCATCTGACTATAAGGCCAGTTCTACCTTGCCACTTATATCAGCAAAATTTATGTGGCTCAGAGGTGTGAAAAAACAAACCCCTGAGCCACATAAATTTTGCCAGCATAAGTGGTAGTACGCACAGCACTATGTCAGCAAGAGAGCTTTTCCCACCGATGTAGTTACCACCGCTGGGGGTGGTTTAATTATGTCGATGGGAGAGCTCTCTCCTGTTGGCATAGAATGGCTACATGAGAGGTCTTACAGCTGCATTGGTACAGCTGTGCTGCCGTAAGGTCTCTAGTGTAGACATAGCTTAAGGCGGGGAAGAGCATCTTTGGACACTAACTCGCCAATGTAGTGAGGGTGGCTTTAAAGTAGTTTCAAAGGGGGCAGGTGACAAAAGGCCATGGCTAGGTATATAAAAAAGATGACCTTAACAGAGGTCTAGGTGTTGGGGTGGAAACGGAAAATTACAATAGGGAGATAAAAGCAACATGAGGGAAACACTAGGCAAATCTGCTCAACATCTTAGTTGTCTATACACAAATGCAAGGAGAATGGGAAATACACAGGAAGAACTAGAAGTCTTAGTACACAAGTTAAATTATGACTTGTTATCACTGAGACTTGGTGGGATAAATCTCATGACTGGAAAAGAAATACGGCAAAACACAATATGTCCAATAAGTTCTTGGAATGTGTGGCGGTCAACTTCTTGTTTCAGAAGGTGGAGGAAGTAACCAGGGAAGAATCATTTTAGACTTGATTCTGACTAACACAGGGGAATTGGTTGCAAATCTGAAGGTAGAAGGCAATTTGGATTAAAGTGATCATGAAATTATAAATGTCATGATTCTAAGGAAAGGAAGGAAGGAGAAAAACAGAATAAGAACAATGGACTTCAAAAAAGCAGACTTTAACAAACTCAGAGAACTGGTAGGTAAGGTCCCATAGGAAGAAAATCTAAGGAAAAAAGGAGTTCAGGAGAGATGGCCGTTTCTCAAGGAGACAATATTAAAAGCACAATTGCAAACCATCCTGGAGTGAAGGAAAGAGAGGAAAATAATAAGAGGCCCAAATGGCTCCATCAGGAGCTCTTTAATAACCTGAAAATCAAAACGATTTTCCTAGAAAAAGTGGAAACATAGACAAATTGCTAAAGATGAATACAAAAGAATAGCACAAGCATGTGGGGACAAAAATCAGAAAGGCTAAAATACAAAGTAAGTTATAGCTAGCAAGGGACATAAAAGGCAATAAAATACATTAGCAGCAAGAGAAAGATGAAGGAAGGTGTAGTTCCATAATTTAGTGGGGAAAGGAGAGCTAATAATGGATGCCATCAAGAAGGCTGAGGTGTTTAATACTTATTTTGCCTCAGTTTTCACTGAAAAGGTTAATTGTGACTAGACGCCTAATACAATTAATATTAACAACAAGAGGGAAGGAAGGCAAGCCAACATACAGAAAGAACAGATTAAAGAATACTTAGATAAATTAGACGTGTTCAAGTTGGCAGGGCTGGACAAAATACACCCTTGGGTACTTAAGGAACTAGCTGAAGCAATCTTGGAATCATTAGTGATTATCTTCAGGAATTCATGGGCGATGGGTGAGGTTCCAGAAGATTGGAGAAGGGCAAACAGAGTACCTATCCTTAAAAGATGGATCAGAGAGGACCCAAGGAATTATCGACCAGTCAACCTAACATTGATACCTGGAAAGATACTGAAACAAATTATTAAACAATCAATTTTTAAGCAGGATAATAATAGGATGACATATAATAGCCAGCTTGGATTGTCAAGAATACATTATACCATACCAACCTAATTTCTTCCTTTGACAGGGTAACTGGCCTAGTAGATGGGCGGAATCAGTAGATGTGATATACCTTGATTTTAGTAAGGCTTTTGATGCCATCCCACATGACATTCTCAGAAGCAAATAGGGAAAGGCGGTTTAGATTAAATTACTGGAAGGTGGATGCATAATACTGGTTGAAAGACTGTACTCAGTGGTTCACGGTCAAACTGGGAAGACGTATCTAGTGGGACACCTGCAGGAGTCTGTTCTGCGTCCAGTACTATGCAACATTTTCATTAATGACTTGGATTATAGAGTAGAGAGTGTGTTTATAAAATCTGTGGATCTCACCAAGCTGCAAAGGGTTGCAAGCACTTTGGAGGACAGGATTGGAATTCAAAATGACCCTGACAAATTGGAGAAAAGTGAAGTGAAAAGTACTACACCAGTGGGTCTCAAACTTTCTTACTGGCGACCCCTTTCACATCACATGCCTCTGAGTGTGACCCCCTAATAAATTAAATACACTTTTTAATATATTTAACACCATTATAAATGCTGGAGGCAAGCGGGGTTTGGGGTGGAGGTTGACAGCTCACGACCCCCCCATGTAATGACCTCATGACCCCCTGAGAGGTCCCAATCCCCAGTTTGAGAACCCCTGTACTACACTAAGGAAAGTAAAATCAAATGCACAATTAAAAAAATTGGGAATAGCTGGCTAGGCAAAGTCTTTGGTCTTGGCTCAGTCTGGGGGGTTGGAATAGATTATCTCTTGGGGTCTCTTCCAGTCCTACATTTTTATGATTCCAAGATAGAGATTGTAGGCCCCATTGATACTGGACTTTAACCTTGTATGGTATTTAAATTCATCTCAGTATTTCTCATACTAAGTACAAGGCTTACTAGAAATACTGGGGTCAGGGTAAATCCTGTGGTGCAGTAAATGTCCATTTCCGATAGTGGCTACTCTCACTTCTGTCTGTCCATCCATGGTTTTATAGGGAGTATGTCTATATAGTCTCTAGGCCAAAAGAAGCCTAAAGAAATCACTAAAATGGACTCTTTTTTTGCTTTTGTAAGGCTCAGCTGTTTAAGTATGGTTCCCCTCCCCAGGTCTTATTGCAGACAAGCATCTCCGAAAAGCTGGGTTCTGTAGTTTACTCTGAAAATAATCTGACTAGGTCTCTTTCTGCAGAGCGTGCCATAATCTAGGATCCAGTAACAAGGATACCTTACCTCCAGCTCCTGAAAATAAAAAATTTCTGAAACTCACAGTTTGTCTGTATGAACAATTAGACCATGATAAAATGTGGTCTGAATCTATTCTGCACTAGCCTGCTGCGGTCTAACCATCCATGTGCAACTTGTTGATTCCCATTAATAATTAACTGATGAGTTTTGAGCTAGTCCTGTTTCAAAGAGGACTAAATCAAAGCACTGTAATGAACTGTTAATGCTTATCAGGGGGGTTCACATGGGCAGACTACTCCAGACTGGTTCAGGGTAGATTCAGACCCCAATTTGCTGTGGTCTAATTGTTTGTGTATTTAAGCCCTAAAAAATTGGCATATCAAATTTCCTTGTCTCAAAAGAGTGCTGTTTTCCTGGTTGGGCATGAACATGGAGGCCAGACCTGCAAACTTCTTATTGCATAGTGCTTCCTGCCAAGAGCCATGCCATCAGTCCCAGTGGGACTGCTCATACTAATAAGCATTATGTCTGTATAGTTGGGATTATGTTTTCCAATGTGCATTACTTTGCATTTATCAACACTGAATTTCATCTGCCATTTTGTTGCCCAGTCACTCTGTTTAGTGAGACCCTTTTGTAACTTAGCTAAATCCAAAGTGTGACAGACCCAGACCAGTGGGGTACAGGAGTCTGGTAGAGGGCAAATATACTGGTCACTGGATGAGTAGTTTTCTGTTCCCTGCGTGACCAGAGCAAGGGCAGCACTAGAGTAATCAGGAACCTGCTAGAACCAGTTAAGGCAGGCAGGCTAATTAGGACACCTGGAGCCAATTAAGAAGAAGCTGCTAGAATCAATTAAGGCAGGCTAATCCGGGCACCTAGGTTTTAAAAAGGAGCTCACTTCAGTTTGTGGTGTGAGTGTGAGGAGCTGGGAGCAAGAGGCGCAAGGAGCTGAGAGGGAGAGGGAGAGGGAGAGGGCTGTGCTGTGCTGCTGGAGGACTGAGGAGCACAAGCGTTATCAGACACCAGGAGGAAGGTCCTGTGGTGAGAATAAGGAAGGTGTTTGGAGGAGGCCATGGGGAAGTAGCCCAGGGAGTTGTAGCTGTCATGCAGCTGTTACAAGAGGCACTATAGACAGCTGCAGTCCACAGGGCCCTGGGCTGGAACCTGGAGTAGAGGGCGGGCCTGGGTTCCCCCCAAACCTCCCAATTGACCTGGACTGTGGGTTCTTCCAGAGGGGAAGGTCTCTGGGCTGTTCCCCAACCCACATGGTGAATCTCTGAGGCAAGAAAATCCGCCAATAAGCGCAGGACCCACCAAGATAGAGGAGGAACTTTGTCACAAAAAATAATGGCAATCTTGAGGAATTTTGTATCATCTGCAAACTTTGCCACCTCATTGTTTACCCCTTTTTCCAGATCACTTATGAATATGTTGAACAGCAGCACTGGTCCCAGTACAGATCTTTGGGGGACTCTGATACTTGCCTCTCTTCACTGTGAAAACTGTTTGTTCCTATCCTTTGTTTCCTAGCTCTTAAGCAGTTACTGATACATGGAAGGACCATCCCTCTTATCCCATGACCACCTACTTTGCCTAAGAGCCTGTGGTGAGGGACCTTGTCAAATGATCTCTTAAAGTCCAAGTACACTATATCCACCAGATCACCCTTCTCACCATATTTGTTGACCCTCCTCAAAGCATTCTAATAAATTGATGAGGCTTGATTCCCCTTCACAAAAGTCATGTTGACTCTGCCCCCAACATATCAAGTTCATCTATTTGTCTGATAATTCTGTTCATTACTATAGTTTCAACCAATTTGCCTGGTACTGAAGTTAGGCTTACTGCCCTGTAATTGCCAGGATCACCTCTGGAGCCTTTTTTAAAAATCAGAGTTACATTACCTATCCGCCACTCATCTGGTACAAAGGCTGATTTAAGCAATAGGTTACATACCTCAGTTAGTAGTTCTGCAATTTCATATTTGAGTTCCTTCAGAACTCTTGGATGAATACCATGTAGTGCTGGTGACTTATTACTGTTTAATTTATCAATTTGCTCCAAAATTGACACCTCAATCTAGAATGGCTCCTCAGATGTGTCACCTAAAAAGAATGGCTCAGGTGTGGGAATCTCCCTCACATCCTCTGCAGCAAAGACCGATGCAAAGAATTCATTTAGCTCCTCCGCAACAGCCTTGTCTTCCTTGAGTGCTCTTTTAGCACCTTGATCATCCAGTGGCCCCACTGATTATTTGGCAGGTTTCCTGCTTATGACCTACTTAAAAAAAAATTGCTGTTTGTTTTTGTGTTGCTCTTCACATTCTTTTTTCGCATGCCTAATTGTACTTTTACACTTGACTTGCCAGAGTTTGTTCTTTTCTATTTTCCTTAGTAGGATTTCACTTCCAATTGTTAAAAGATGTCTTTTTGTCTCTACCTGCATCTTGAATTCTGCTGTTTAGCCACGATGGTACTTTTTTTTGGTCCTCTTATATCTTTTTTTTTTTTTTTTGAGCCTCTATTATGGTGTTTTTTTTAAAGTTTCCATTCAGCCTGCAGGCATTTTGGCCTTGTGACTGTTTGTTTTAATTTTGGTTTAACTAACCTCCTCATTTTTGTGCACTTCTCCTTTTAGAAATTAAATGCTACTGTGGTGGGTTTCTTTTGTATTTTCCCCCTATACGAATGTTAAATTTAATTTCATTATGGTTGCTATTACAGAGTGGTTCGGCTAGATTCACCTCTTGGACCAGATTCTGTGTGGCACTTAGTACTAAATCAAGAATTGCCTCTCCCCTTGTGAGTTCCAGGATTAGCTGCTCCAAGAAGCAGTCATTAATGGTGTCTGAAATTTTATCTCTGCATCCCTTCCCGAGATGACATGTAGCCAATCAATATAGGGAGAGTTGAAATCCCCCATTATTACTGGGTTTTCTTTTTTTGTAGCCTTTCTAATCTCCCTGAGCATTTCACACATGGGCTGGTGGTTGGTAATATATTCCTACTACTATACTCTTATTCAAACATGGAATTTCTATCCATAGAGATTCTGTGGTACGGTGTGATTCATTTAAAAGTTTTATTCTATTTGACTCTATGCTTTCTTTCACATATAGTGCCACTCCCCCACCACTGCGACCCACTCTGTTATTCCTATATATTTTGTACCCGGGGATTACTGTGTCCCATTGACTATTATCATTCCACCAAATTTCTATGATGCCTATTATAGCAATATCCTCATTTAATACCAGGCACTCAAGTTCACCCCTCTTCATGTTTAGGCTTCTTCCATTTGTATACAAGCACTTATAAAATTTGACAATATTTAGTTGTCTGCCTTCATCTGATTTAAATGAATAGAACTCTTTTTTTGTTTGACTGTTTTTCAGCTCCTACCTGCACTTTATCAACTTCTATCCTCTCCTCTTTGTGGACTAAGCCAGCTGTCTGGTATGGGACCCTGCCAGCAGGGCCGGCACTTCCACCAGGCAACCCTAGGCGGTCGCCTAGGGCGGCAGGATTTGGGTGGCAGCATTTTGCCGCCCTCGGCGGAAATTCGGCGGCGGGGGGTCCTTCTGCTCCAGGTCTTCGGCAGAAATTCGGCGGCGGGTCCTTCACTCGCTCCGGGACCCGCCGCCAAAGTGCCCCGAAGACGCGGAGCGGAAGGACCCCCACTGCCGAATGCTCAGAGGAGGAGAGCTGCCGCCTAGGGCTTCAAAAACCCTGGCGCCGCTCCTGCCTGCCAGATATGTTTATGACTGACCTCTCTTCACAAGCATAGAGCATGGGATCCTTATGTGGCCCCATCTGCAGGCACTGAACCATTCACCTGTAGTGGGAGCAGTGGCATGCTGCTCCTACAAAACAGAGCTGAGAGGGATGGAAGTCTGACAGAGGACAAGGTGGTGCACCCAAGCGACCAGTGGCGGGGGGCATGGAAAGAGAAGCAAGTCACAGCTCCTGCACTACTGAATTTTAATTTTTTGACTCAGTGACTTCATGTTTTGAGTTTTACTTTGATTTTATTTTTATTATTCCTCAAAAAGGAAAATGTTTTGTTTGTTTGACCCAAAACAATTTATTTATTTATTTTACTATTTCACTGGGGGGGGGGAATTCATTATTTCTGGTAGACCTGCAATTAATTATTTTTTTTTTCAGTTTGGCCATCAAACTGAAAAATCATTATTTATACAGCTCTAGTCAGAAGTAGAGTTGTGGGATCCTGCAGCCGGACACAATATCAGAAAGTTGAAAGACCATCTGCTGGTGGTGAAGTGCTTCCATTGGGTAAACCACTGACAGGTCCCCACAACCCAATCCCTGCCACTTCCAAAAAGCCTCATGGACCCCTCATGACAAGCATCTGACCCCAGTTGCCTGTCTGACACTTCACTTATTGTCAACTTGCTGTTTCCCTGGGTTTAGCTTATTTATTCCTCATTAGTATTAAATATAGCCCGTCCCCCAGATGATATTATGATGGTTTCATATCCACTTATACACCATAGCTCCCTACACACCCTTCTAAAGACAGATCTTTATAAGATACCATAAATTTCCAAAGGACAAGACAAGAGCTAGTGGAATCTTCATATAAGAAACATCTCATGGCATCAGGGTTGGGCCGCCTTAGTAGTGTCTAGGGGCTGGTCTACACTGGGGGGGGATCGATCCAAGATATGCAACTTCAGCTACGCGAATAGCGTAGCTGAAGTCGAAGTATCTTGGATTGAATTACCTGGGGTCCACACAGCGCGGGATCGACGGCCGCGGCTCCCCTGTCGACTGCGCTACCGCCGCTCGCTCTGGTGGAGTTCCGGAGTTGACGGTGAGCGCGTTCGGGGATCAATATAGCGCGTCTTAACGAGACGCGATATATCGATCCCGGATAAATCGATTGCTACCTGCCGATACGGCGGGTAGTGAAGACGTACCCTAAGGTTCTGCTAGGAGCGAGAGAAATTGAGCTTCATCTAAGCCTCATCTGTTTCGATTAGCTATGCAGCTGCTAAATCTCCATATTCCATTGCTTATCTAGACAGATTTCTTGGATCTTGGTGAGATTGCAGACTTCAATTTTAGATACTGTGGGAAGTAACTAATGACATTTGGAAAAAAGTTTTAAAACTTCAAAACAGTTAAGTAAGCAGAATTAGGGATATGAAAAATGAAACGAGCATGTTATCAAAACAATTTTTATGACTAAGGGTTTCAGCAGTTGTTGGAAAATTACAGTGTTGGTGCTTATACTATATATATACACACACACACACACACACACACACACAAAAGCATAGTACCTGCTTGTTTTAAAAAATATATGTAAATTAAAGCAGCTTCCCCTGTCTTCGGTGGGTCTATGTGTGCCAGACTGAAAAGATTGTCGTACAAACTGTGATTGAGTCCAGACTTGGCCATGATCAATACATTAGATTTTTGAGAAAGTTAGAGGAAAAGTAGATTTTAGACAAAGGAAAATATCTAAAGGACCAGAGATAGAGAGAAGTGTCTGAGTTAAAATTCTTCAGGCAAACAGTGTCAGACAGCAGCAGAGGAGGAGAATGATTCAGAAAGAAATTAAGAGCGAAAGAGCTGAAGAAGAGGAAGGGTTGTGGGGCTGCAGAGAAAAGCATTGTAAGTAGATAAGGACTGTTGCCTTAGACAGAGAACTGCTTCTTTTGGATATTAAATTGCATTTTTTCTCTTCCATTAGGCTTCCTCATTACAGTATCTCTGATCAATGTGGGAAATAGCAAAAGGAAGAGCTGGATGGAGATGAAAAATGCTATTTGAGGTATGATTTTGTTTGTTGGTTGGTTTAAAAGGGTTTTTTAGATACCTGTAACATTGTTTGGCTTATGGAAATTGCCACTGAAAGACTCAGCAGCTCTATGGGAATAGGAATTAATCTCATCAGTAACCTGTCAACTCAAGCATAACCAATATAGGAATTAATTAGAGGTCTTTCATGTAATTGAAATCCATTACTACTACTTAATACATCACAGCACACACAACTACCCGGTTCTTTCTTTGTCTAATAAGGAAAAGTGTTGCTATTAATCATTTATACGGCACTGTAAATACAGGCGACACTTGACAAACTATGGACTAGATTCTGGTTTAGTTGCCAGTGGTGCGCTCAGAGGAGGAATGGGGCAGGAGCCATCAAGTGGAGGTTCTGGGGGCTATTCTGTCTTCCTGAAGAAGAGCTCTGTGTAGCTCAAAAGCTTGTCTCTTTCACCAACAGAAGTTGTTAAAATAAAAGGTATTATCTCACCCACCTTGAAGCAGATACAAGGCAGAATAGCTCAGGAGTGCTGAGGCAGCACACTCAACAATTCTTCTCTTACAGGTGTCTTTGAGGATAGTAGCATATGCTCCACACTGTGCCTGCTGCTGGACACCAGCAGGTGGTCAGGGTACCCAGTTACCATGCCCCATGTTGGCTAAGCAGTGGTATTGTGGATATTAGACTGCCCAACAGCCTAGTGCATCAAGAAACTCTAGGTGTGAAGTCAGGCTGACTCTTGCCAAGGTGTGTCTAGTCTCCCACCCAGTTCATTTGGGCCAATGCAGCCTGAATTTAGACTACAGAGCGAGATACGTTCCCCACCCCACAAACCATAGAATTCTATAGCAGGGATATGATATTCAATTGCATTCTATGGCACTTTCTTATAAGAGTTTGCCCATGTAAGAACTGAATAAGGACTAAGATTTGTCCCTAGATGAACTTTCAGTTATGAATACAGGATCCTAAACACATCTGAGAGGAGGATACCCCTTATGTTCTAAAGCCGCAACAAGGAGAGCATGACAGCATAAGCATGTGAGAGGAGAGAGAGAGTAAAGCTGCATTGATTGCCTGTAGACCATATGGTAATATGGGGATTGATGGAACTATAGACCAAGTGGGGAGTTTAGTTACTATCCATTAGCATTTGATTTGTATTTTTCTAAATAAATACAGTACTTTTACAAAGGATCCAAACTAATTAGCATACACTGAACATTTGAAAACCAGATGTTATTTACAAAAGGCGATAGACAGGAACTTATGAATAATAGTTTTGAACGGAACAATAGCAAGAAAAGAGACCAGCAGCAAACAATCTGGGTTGGAGTGGGGGTCTTTGGGGGGGGGGGGTTTGGTTTTTTCTCTACTAAATTTAGAAGGGAACACTAGACTTTTCCCCCCTAATGCTGTCAAAAGTGAAGTGCCTTATAAAAAGGCAGAGATTTAAAGTAATGTACAAATAAATAGCTATTGTCGCTAGAAGGAAAGAGAAGCATAATGAAAACAAGAAAGAAAAAAAACAATCCTAGCCTCAGTGGGTGGTTTGATTTATTCTAGATATGGGTTGGAATCTCAGCTGGGATAAATTCATCTTTCAGTCACACCCAGGCAGCCCCACAGAAGTCAGAGGGCAGAATTTAGCCCCAGGTCTTTAGTTTCATGAAGGTGTTTCTGTGACATTTTAATAAGGTATTTAAGATCAGGACAGTAAATACTTTATCTGACAGTACTGGGGAAAAAATAACAAACCGGGTGCACTATGACCTTCATCCACGACTTTGTAGTCATTGGCGGTATTATGTGCTTTGCTGATACTATGTTTTATTTGAATTTGATGTTAAAAAAAGGAAGATGTAACGAGTCTGTGAATTCTGATCTCTGTCATGTGACAAGTGTTAACCCTGATCCTGGCTCCTGACACATGACTGGGCCAAGAATTATAGGACAGTTTTAGCTCTCCTCTGTTATATCTCTATTGCAGGCTATGGCTCCAGTTCTGCAAGCTGATCCATGCAAGCAGCCCCTTGCACCCACACACAGCCCCACTGACTTCAAAGGAGAACCATATGGGAGGACACCTCTATGGATCTGCTTGTATAATTGAGGTGTGACAGACTGACAATATCCAGCAATATCCTGAATTAACTTCATTGAATTAAGTTATACTTCACTGAATTGTTGAATATATTTTGAGTTCATCGTATTAAAAATATTAATGTTTATGGACTCCTGTGAGATTGTATGGAACTTCTTTAGCAGGAAAACAAGACTAATGCAATCTCTGGAAGGTATTAGGAACTTCAAAAGGCTTTTTGGAATATGTGTGAAGTGGATTTCCTAGGAAGTACCTAGAGGTGAGGGGAATGCAAATTCTCCCCTCTGAAGTCAACCTTATGAAGCTACATCCTGGGAAGAGACACCCATTGTGTACTAATTATCTGCTTCTGGAAACTTGAGATCAAAGACCTGAAATTCATGGAAGCTGTGGAACTTATGTCGTAAAGGCCAAAAGTAGTATAAGTGGGTTAAAAAAAAGAATTAGTTCAATTCATGGAGGATAGGTCTATCCATGGCTAATAGCCAAGACAGTCAGGGATGCAACCCCATATCCTGGGTGTCCCTAAACCTCCAACTGGCAAAAGCTGGGACTGAATGACGGGATGGATCACTATAATTGCCCTGTTCAGTTCGTTCCCTCTGAAGCATCTGGCATTGGACAGAGACAGGATCCTGAGCTATATGGACCATTGGTCTTTACCAGTATGACCATTTTTATGTTCTTATGTTCTAAAGACCCCTGAGCTGTATGAAGTCTGGACTTAAACATGTTATGAATATGCTTGTTCTGAACTGAAGCTGTGATGAACTTCTGACCACAAAGGAAACCATGTGGGTGGGGTGTTGAAGGACTGCTCCTGCCAGAGCCCATGGTAGGGTTCGGGTGATATCTGATAAGCTTATTACCATGTGTGTAGGTTCTTTTATGGTTTCTCAATATATTTTCTCTGTAGTGCTTTTATCTTAAGAATAAAATAGGCTTGCAGAAGAAGTGCTGTGAGGGTAACTTATTACTGTAGCAATTACACCTGTTAACTGTCTGTAAAGAGAAAGCAAGCAGGTGTGCTTCGACAGCCTGCATCTGCTGGGAATAACAAAGTGAAGGCAGGAAACGCTGCAGCCTGAAAATACCCTGTTCAGAAGGGAGTGGGACACAGGCCTACACCCAAGAAAGGCAATGGCTGGGGATCTGGAAGCCTGAGAGTGGGTATCTGTGACATTCCCCAAGGTACAATCTGGACTGTTCAACAGTGGTGTCCCCTTAAGTCTCTAGCCTGGGATGCCTTTTACACTGTCAGAACAGCCACTCCTGGTCTGCTCTCACACAGCCTTCAGCATTCAAATTCACTTCCAGTCACTCATGAATTACATATAGGGTGACACCCGCAAATTCCTCGTCCCAGACTTCCCCCATAAATCTGCATCTTGTCCTGTCCAGCACATTACTGAACAATGCAAGCTCATAGAAAGTCTATCATTGCACCCAGGCAAAATGATATATGCACTAGCCTTGTTATCCCAAATGGAGTTTCCCACACACTTTAATCCAAACAAACTGGTTAAGTTTATTAACTACAGAAAGATAGATTTAAAGTGATTACAAGTGATGATGCATAAAAGTCAAGACTGGTTACAAAAGAAACAAAAAGTATTAGCTTGCATATTACTAACTTAAGCTAAGTGAGCATAAAAGCAAAGGTTTGTCTCACCATATGCTGTAGTAAATTTCACATGCTGGGTCTCCTTCTAGCCTGGGACCACTCCCCCTTAGTTCAGTTCTTTGAGTCGCTGATGTCATTAGCAAAGAGATGGGAGGAGGAAAGGTGAAATTAAGTGTTTTCCTCCCCATTTATAACTCAATTTCTTGCACTAGAAACATCATTGATGAGACATATGAACGTGAGCTTTGAATCGTCCCTGTGATTAAATGTAAATTTCTTGTTTAGACCTTCCCATTGCTGAAGAATGGCTGCTTAAGCTAGAGACCGTCTTTAACATCTGCCTGGGGTTCTAGTCCAGCAATCATCTGTACCTCTCATGGCTCGTGTAATATGGACATCAGTACAATCACGGGCTGTGACAATGACATAATCAAGAAGATGCCAGTCTTCTGAACGTGTGTGTTTCCAAATGGTCTTATATTTGTCCCTCTGTCTAATGATGGTATTTGTGATAAGCAAATCATGCTCCACACATTTGCTGAGGACAAGGTTGCCATTAGACTTAATGTTACCCACCCCTTCTCTCCCCATGGTGCCATTGTTTAGTCAGATCAATTATGAACGTGTGGCTTGCACCACAACACTGTAAACAACCAAAAGGAATGCAGAGGAAATTTAACATCAAGGCACTTCAAAATCACACTAGTCACAAAACTCTTCAGCAATGCCTCATTGAGAAGCTCTCTGACCTACCTCACATCAATAACATCCAAACACGTTGGGAGGAATTCAAGACCATTATTCACAAGTAAGGCTAAGATCTTTTCATGGAGGTAGCGGAACTCACGGAATCCATGACTTCCAGCAACCTCCATGACTTCAGCTTGTTGCAGCAGGGCCCGCTGGAGCTCCCAGCCACCATGGGTGGCAGGGGTACTCCAGACCTCCCAGCTGGTGGCGGTGATGGGGCCTTCCACAGCTCCTGGTCCCCATGGGCGGCGAGGGGACCCTGGATCTCCAAGCACCCATAGGCAGTGGGAGCCCCATAGCTTCGAGCGGGCCCCCGCAGTGGCCTGGCCACTGCAGGCGATGTGGGGACCCCACAGCTGAGCTCCCCATTTTGTCATGGATATTTTTAGTAAAAGTCACGGACAGGTGACCTGTCCGTGACTTTTACTAAAAATATCCATGACGAAATCTTAGCCTTATTCACAAGGCATGTGCTGAATCAATTGAATTTTACATTCACCACCATCAGGATTGGTTTGATGAGAACAACAAGGAAATCCTAGCACTTATTCATCAGAAGAGAAGCACATTTTGCACTTGGCAAAATGAACCGTCAAATCAGCAAAAATGAGAGTCTTCTCATTGGCTTAAAGCTGTAGTTCAAAGGAAGCTGCATAACATCAAGAATCAGTGGTGGCAAGCAAAGGCCATGGAGATCTAGAGTTTTGCTGATCAGACTGACATGAGAAGCTTTTTTCAAGCAACAAAAGCCACGTATGGACCAAATTCAAATGGCATAGTCCCTCTGTGACCCCAGGACACCTCTACCCTTCTTAAGGACAATGTGGCCCTCATACAACATTGGAAGGAACATTTCAAGTCTCTATTAAATCACAAATCTGAAGTCTCAACTGCCACCACTGAATCCATTCCTCACCATCCAGTAATAGAACCTCTTGCTGACTCCCCATTTCTGAGGCAGTTTGGTGAGCCATTGCTCAGACTAGAAACAATAAGGCGCCAGGCCCGTATGGCATCCCCGCAAAGGTCTTCAAAGCTGGGGGAATAGTACTCGTGCAAAAACTTCATCAACTTCTTGTTAGAATTTTGGTTAATAAGGAAATTCCACCCAACTTAAAGAGTGCCAATATTGTGACCATTTTTAAGAAAGGGGACACATCAATTTGTGGGAATTACCAAGGTATTGCACTCCTCTCCATTGCTGGGAAGATCCTTGCTCACATCTATCATGAAGCATTGTGGAAGATGCTGTGTAGGTTTGGTTGTCCATTGAAGTTCATTCATGTTCTCAGGCTAATTCATGATGGGATGACCGCCACCTCTGTAATAGGTTGGAGCCAGACCTGTTCACCATCCGCACTGGTGTTAAGCAGGGCTGTGTTATTGCCCCAACCCTTTTTTCCAACTATCTTGCCGTAATCTTGATTCTTATTCATGACCGCCTTTCTTCTGGAATTGGTATTGAGTATCACATGAACGGCCGGCTCTTCAATCGTCAATGTCTTCATTCTAAAATTGAAGTCATCAGGATTGTTATTACTAACCTTCAGAATGCTGACAACTGTGCTATTGTCACTCACACTGAGGCTGACTTGCAATCCACCCTAGATCTCTTCTCAGGTGCCTGTCATAGCCTGGGACTTTTCCTCAATCTTGAGAAGACTAAAGTGCTCCACCAGCCTGCCCCAGCACAAGTTGCCCCCTCCTCCCACAAATTGTCATCAGTGGTGAACTCTTGGAAAATGTTGAGCATTTCCATTACCTTGGTAGCCACCTCACCCAGACAGCCAATATTGATGTGAAGATCAAACACAGGATCCATTGTGCCAGTGTATCCTTCAGAAAGCTGCTCCATCATGTCTTTATTGACAGAGATCTATGGAGGGGAACTAAGATCCTGGTCTACAATGCAGTAGTCATCCTCACTCTTCTTTATGGGTGCAAGATGTGGGTGACATACCGAAGCCATCTTAAGCATCTGGAGTGGTACCACCAGCACCAATGCCAGCGTTCTCTCTGCAGCAAAGATCACCAATGTTGAGGCAAAGATTATAAAACATCAACTTCCCTGGGCTGGTCATTGTGTGAAGATGGCTGATACTTGTTTTCTGAAGTGAGTCCTCTTTTCTTAACTTAGTCATGGCAGGAGGACTCTCAGGGGACAGAGGAAATGCTACCAGGACACCCTGAAAGTATATCTTAAGAAAGTATATCTTGCTGACCCCACAAACTGGGAAGAGCTGACTGGCAATAGAGTGCAATGGCATCACATCATACATCAAGCCTCAGCCTGTTTTGAAGAGAATCGCCTTGCTCAAGAGGCTGAGAAACAGCACAGGAGGAAGGAAAGTGTACAGCATCCTGGCCAGCAGTTGTGCTCTTTCCAAGCAACCCCCTGTCACATATGTGGAATGACATCTAAAGCATGAATTTGACTCCTCAGCCATCTTAAGTCTCATCAATGACTTTCCCCCGGCAAACATCATCCTTGTATCGATGGATAGTCGACGGTGAGGGGCTAGTGCGTCTTTGTCTCTGAAAAACTGGCTCAGGCCTGCTTGTCTTAACCTTGAAGCATGTTATGACAATGATACATACTAGAAACTTATAACTTTACATACAATACTGATACACAAATTTTACCAGGATAATAATACTAAGCAGATTATGACTTTTCAAATGATACCTCCCAAGGCATATTTTGTACAAAATTGATCATAGTCTTGTAAAAGTGTGACCATAATAGAATAGACTGTCACAGTATCCTTGCTGGACAAGCGAGGCAGAATACAGATGCTATGAACTGTGACACGAGGCCTCTGTCCAGCTCCCAATGGACAAGTGTCCTGTTTCCACGGGGCATAAGAAAAACTACCATAATTAATATTGATGGAAACCCTTTGATAGTCTGAGCAGAGAGGCCAAAGATTAAAGAGGCAGGGAATTTCGTTCTCAGAGTTAGTCCTTCTGCGTCATGGTTAAGGCACCTTTAGAGGGAGAGTGCAGGGAAGCTTACAAACAGGGTTCCAGTCTCCTCCAGAGTTGTCCACAAATCATCTTTCACAACCACTAAATCAAAGTGATTTCATGACAATGTGGCTATGTCTGGAGTTTTAAGCATTGCCCTCTCCTACCTGCAACTTCTAGAGTAAACAAAAATGAGAAGCAAGTAGCTTCAAGATACTATGGTAACTCTCATATAAGTGAAGACATGGAGCATTTATACACAGTAAGATTGGGAATAGAAAGAACTACAATGATATGAGGCATTCTCTGCATGACAGCCAAGCAAGCATTCTGGTAAGGTAATTGAAGGTAAAAGACATCATTAGCATAGGGTTCACCAACTAGCAGAAACAACATTGCTCCTACTGAGAATCAAAATGCTTTCAGAACTGTGCAGTATCTCCCCATTTTGTCCCATTTTACATGTTAATAAAATATATTGCTTGAGTTTTGCTAATGTATAAAAAATCCTGAACCCAGTAGAACTATCAGAAATTAGATTGCTGTCTCTTCCATAAGAATTTAGGGTTTTCTTCTGCATGATTGAAGTCAGTGGAAGTTTTCCATTGATTGAAACAGGAGCAGGATGGGACCTTTAATTTACAATCCAAACTGACTGGAACTAATGGGAGCAACAGAAATGTATGTATGTAATGAAGATCACAAGCCAATCAGTATTGCTCCTCTATAATTAAGATCCTGATCTCCATTTATTAGGGAAGTCTTGCCTTACACCTGGCTGCAGCCTACACTAGTAAGCTTGGTCAAAAAGCCTAATTTGTTTAATACCATTATTGGAAATCGTAGCAGGGAAGTTTTGATTCATGTCTCTAGAGCTTAGTTTGTAATTAGCAATACTTAGATAATGTGCCACAAATCCTTCTAATAAATCCACAGGGCCGGGTTTTGTTGAAAGCAGTGAATTGATAGAAGGCTGTTTCCCTCCGCACAAGTGCTTTTACAAGCTGAGTGTGCTGTAAAAGTGCCGTTAATGTGACAAAATTGTTTACTCACTCATTAAGGAGCTGTGTGCAAAGTATTACAAGGAATAATCTACAAATGAATGTAGTGGCACATTGCTTGGCGTGTGACTTTAGTGCCTGTGAAAAGTGCTGGCATGCAGCCTGAAATTGTCTGTCTCACAGGCAGAAGCTCTGCAAGCTTCCCCACGCTTACCTGCCAAAGAGTCTCTAAACTAACCTTCAGAAATCACCTCTAGGCGGGGAGGAGGAGTAGTTCAGTCTCCAGACCTTTTTCATCCTTGACCTCTATACTGATGCTGCCAGCAAGAATGCCAATTAGTCCCCACTGGAATAGTTTTTATTGTGGCAGTGGCCCATGTTCAATTGTCTGGTTCCTTTTATTAACTCAGGAGAATCATGTATGCAAAGCTTGTAGACTCAGTATGGTAGAATGTATTATTTTAAAATTCATATTCACTCAAAACTGAGCATTTTAGGTTTATTTGCCATATTTTGAAACAGCTTTTGAACCAGGATAGCCTGGCTTTTTTAAGATCCCAAGTCCATGTACCATGCATCTCTCACTCAGCACCTCTGAAAAATCAGGTCATCTTTGTCTAAGAAGTTGAAAGAAAACTTTGACATTGATGTTTGACATTTTAGGTGGAAGGATTTGTGTTCATCTCATGCTTGACTCCGCTCCTTGTAAGTTCTCTTTCATTTAAAAGAAGGATGTATTGTAAGTTTAACCTTGGCTTTGGGTGGCGTCTCCATCTCCCCAAAATCTTGCTTAAATATTCTAAAATATTGCATATAGCTTTGCTTTGAGTGCATATATTTACATAATCTGTTGCTACCATTGTTGTTTTAAAAGAAAATGAAACATTTTGCCCTTGTAACTCGTCTGGCATTTCACAAGAAAACATAGGAATTGCCATCTGATACAAAGTAATGGTCCATTCCTTTTGGTACCCAAATCTCATAGTCAGTGCAGGGTATGTCAGAGGAAGCAAAGAATGCCCTAACTGTGCACTATTACACCATGGGGTAACATTTTTCCTTAGTGCCACGTGTGATCTGTGATGCTCGTAGTAATACTTTTCATCTGTGACTCTCTGCCAGAATAGCCATGACCCTGACAAACTGAGAGAACAGCCGAGTCCAGTTCTATGAGGGAATCTCCTTAGGCCCTATGGGGTGGAGTAACAACAGTGCTTAGTTCCCATGTGGGCAGTTAGGGTTCTGCTTGCAATTATAGAAGCCTCACTTTGGGAGCTGAGAGAGAGAGATACTCTAGTAGGGGTTTTGTCAAGAGTCATTTGTACCCCAGAGTCATTTTCCTTTGCGGGGGCTTTGTCTCAAGGCATCCCCTGGAGGCTTTTCCCCCCAACAGAGTGACACACTTATGGTATTTTTGGTAAGTCTTAAAGGAACATTCTGTTTCCATTTCAGTTGACTTTTTGCATGAAACTTACACTTCAGCACAGAAGAGTCGGGACCTTAAGACACCTCCTTTCCCCTTTGCTACAACTATGGCAGATGAGTTGGTCTGTTCATCTAAGATGTCTTGGTCTGTTCATCTTGGGCAGTACTCTTTGTGGACAGCATTAACATCTAGTCTAGATGTTTGACCTTTTGAAATCAATTCCACCTTTAATTACACATTGTCATTGGAAACATGCCACTCCTTAAGACTGAAAAGCCTTCCTCGCCACTGATCCCAACATAACCCACAAAAGGCCTAGATATGTTTCAGGGTGTTCCACCTTAAAGGTGGTGAGGGAAAGTATCTCATTCACTAGAAAACAGACTCATTCCAGTCTGTTATCTAATCCCAAAAGAAAGCCACAAACATGAGATTCAAATTAAAAATCTCACCTCCACTTTAATTCAAAGTTACCCACTTCTGAACCCCCAGTAACAGAAACACATTTGCAGAGGGAAATTAGGTGGATCTGGGGCATGTATCTCTTCTCAACCCCAAATGTTCTTTTGCCCATGCCCCTCTGTACTACTGTAGTATCCTGTAGTCCAGAGTGTAAAAAACTGGTAAAAGGGAGAAAGATTTTCCCTTTAATACCCTGTGCAGCTGATGGATAAATTGGAGACATCCTGCTCCCTTCTCCACTCAGTCCTGGATGTGAAACCAGTATTCTCACACTGTTGGGCTGGAAGGACAGAATGCCACACAGAGGTCAGTGGCGTAGCTAGGAGAGGAAAACTGTGTGGGCCCCGGCCTTTGGGTGGGCGGGCGGACAATGACGGGGGGATAAGGACAGGCAGCCACCTCCCCTCATGGTGCCAGAGGTGGATGACAGTTATATGGGGCCCTGGGCCAGGACAAGTGGGGCCCCTCCCCACCCCTTCCATCTGCGGTCCCGCCTCTCCCCCTGCCGCTCCTGCTGGGGAGCAGGAGCGGGGCCTGGGGGTGCCCATTTTTACTGGGCCCCCCAATTGGCCGGGGCCCCTGGGCATGGCCCCACTATCCAGGTGGCTAATCCGCCATTGGCCCAGACCCTACTCCACGAAGCACATCCCCAGCTGGGGCCGGAGAGTGGGGCAGCAGCTCACAGAACCAGCAGGAGAAGGACACTGCGGGACACCAAGCGAGGTCTGGGAGTCCCAGCCTGTGGCTTTGGGGGGCTCCAGCCCCGATTTGGGTGGGCCTGGATGCTAAGTGGGTGGGCTGCGGCCCACCCGTGGCTATGCCCCTGACAGAGGGTCCATACACACTGTAGGACTATGTTCCATGGAGGCTTCTTTCATGTTTCCACAAAGGGAAAGCTGAGGAGCAAACTGAAGAAGAGGTTGTGTCAATAGATCCAATACAGAACCCCAGCCATTTCCTCCAGTGATGAGTAAGGGTAGCCCATACAGGGGTAACTACAGCATATCAACCACAGAGGGAGTATTACTCTCTTGTCCCCATTTATTAACCACCTCTGCACCAAGTACCTCTGCACCAAGCTGACATAATCATAGTTGCCTAGGGCAAGAGGATTTGCCCCTAAGTTTGCAGGAGAGACATTGTACAAATCGAAGTCATTATCATTTTTAACATTAAGACTGAAGGAGACAAAGCTCCAATGAGCAAGTTATCAGCAAGGCAAAAACCAATTTGGCAAGTATCACTTGGAATTAGTGGGATCTCTGTGACATACTTAAACTGGACAAGTGCAGAATATTTTAAGCCACTAATATCTAACAGAAAAGCACATTACCTCTAAATACTCATTTTGTAATGATTCCAATCTAGTACCATGACAGCATAATGACAGCAAAAGTGATTAACTTTTCACTGTTTAGCAAATAAACACATTGTCCTCTGACTCAAATTAAGGGAATAATGTTGCTGCGGGGGGGGGGGGGGGGATGAATGGATGGATTTGATGGATTTCTTGAATTTTAGGTGGCTTGAAAAATACATATATTATATACTCGAGAAATCAAATAAAGATTTTATTTATTATTTTTAAATAAGGACCTGATTCTCCACTGCCTTGCGCCTTGTACAGTCATTAGAGTTTGGACACAGTAAGTGGATAATCTCATTCTGATTTGTATTTTTACATCCTCTTAGCACTCATGTAAATCAGGCCCTTCAACAGAAGGATTATTTTTCAATGAGTCTCGAGTGCCATTTCTTTACTTTAGTCTATATGGGAGAAGAAAGTGGAAGGTTCTCTCTTGTTCCCTTGGAGACTAGGTGGCAATTACCTAAAATAGACATTGCTCCTTGAACATGGATGTCCCATCAATGCACAGAGACTGTGAATGAGTAAGTGCTCAAAGGGTTTAGGGGAAAATATTGCAAACATCCTACACCACATTTCTGGCTACTTCCAGCTGTTTTACACCAATACAACTAAATGTAATTAGGATATTGCAGAAATAGAAATGCTCCAGAGAAATTAAACAAGAAATGATTAGTTACTATATGGGCCGGGGCAGAAGCATAAATATACAAATACTTTTAACATTGTTTTGTTTCTGGTTAGACTAAACCATGAGATCTGTATAGGTAAGAAATAGGAAAAACAGAAGTGCAAAAATATTTGAAATAACTGCTGAGTTACAAGAGTGCACACTGAATCCCGTGATAGCCACAGGATGACCAAAAAGACTATCTATCACATTTCAGGTATGCATAAAGTTAAATGTGTGAAAATGAATATGAAAACTAACACAAAACAGTCTTATCTGCCATTTGACTAGGGCTAAGTTGTTCGTGTTTGGTGCAGAGGGGGATTATTTTTGGCAAAACTCTGATATCCTAACAGCACCCTTTTGATTCTAGCACGGATGGGGGAACAAATTGAAATGTATTATTATGCTGTTGCTCTGTCCAAGCGTGGTAGGTGAATCACAATGCAGAAAAGATTGCATGATCCCTGCCCTGAAAAACTTACAAACTAAGGCCCTCATCCTGCACATGGCTTGTGCAGGTACAAGGGTTTGCACATACAGATGTTTTTGTGGGACTATGTTTTAATTTCAAACATAACAATGAGAGGGGTAACAAGTAAAGAAGAGATAAGGAAGGAAGGATGAGCGCAAAGCAAAGCATTTCAAAGCAATCAAACCCCAGCTACATCAAAAGACCAAATTTCAGGCTATGAAGGACTGCACTCCTCTGGGACAAGGGAGATCACAAAGCCGAGGCTGGACTATGAGCTGGGGACAAAGTGTTCTTGGTCAAAAGGATCTGGTTATGGAACAAACTTCCAGAGGAGATCAGGTGAATTTATTTTACATGGAAGAGCACCCAGATACTACAGCAATGGATGTCAGTATAAGATAGAAGCAATATCAATAAGATTATGTGGTTATTCGGTGAAGACTAGTGCACAGCATGAAGAAGTCAAGATACACATGACAAAAACCGAGTCAAACATTCAACCAAATCTCTCGCTGAATTTTTTTATGTCCCATCTTTGAGTTTCATTTTGTCTTGCAAATTCCAGTCCCCATACAACAAACTTAAGATAAAGTTAATGTTGGAAATACAGTAATTTCAAAGAACATTATTAGAATGTTGTAGTTAAAAAAAAAAAAAGATATTCAGAAAAATCTCTTCCGCCAGTCTTAACTCTTCCTCCTATCCAACCACATTGTCCACCATCATGTAATGTAGATAAATGTCAGTTAGAATTGTTTTTTTCCACAATTTCAAACTGTTAACAGTTAAAGTAATACACTGTATGTGCTTGTCAGCTACCCTCTGTCCTCTTTCTGAAATGGGTAAATGGATACATTGTCCAGTCTATTTTGGGAAATGAGTGAGATATACTTTGCATTTGTAGAGATGTCATTGTCGAAGTGGATCTCTGCCTAGTAGAGTAACTGACTCACACTGAGAAGGTGATTAAGATAGAGTGGTATTTCTAGCTTATATAAAAAGCATAGAGGAGCTAGAATGGATTGCAGCCATGGGCACCAGGTGAACCCTGCGCTCGGGGAGGCTAGCCCCCAGCCCAGCCATCCCTGCCCCTCCCACCAGAGCCCAGAGCCCCCTGCCCCCGGCTGCCCAAGCGCCCCCAGCTCCGGAGCACTGGGAGGGCAGGCGGTGCGGCCCTCCTCCCCAGTCCCAGAGCATCAGGCAGGTTGTGTGGCCCCGGCCCCCGATCACCTGGTGGGTGGCACAGCCCCCAGAGCCCCCATCCCCAGAGCACCGGGCGAGTCTCTGGCTGCAGGCTGGCCCCCATTAGCCCTAGCCTGGGGCTCCAGCCATGGGGGAAGAGCTGCCCCCAGCAGAGCGCTGGGAAGCAGGAGGGGGCTAATGGGGGCTGGAGCATGAACAGGGGCACACAGGGCTGTTTGGGGAGGCTCAGCGTCCCCCTGCCTTTGATACCCACCGCCCATGATTGCAACAGATTGGTGGACAGGAGGGGATATTTTCTGTGGACTGTATGTATAGCGTAAATGGGAAAATGTTGATGTCTCAACTATGGTGGGATGGGTAACAGATAGCTCTGACCTATACAAGAGGAGTACGAGAGGAGGAGTTTGTGTAGCTGGTTCCTACTGGACTGCAGATATACAAGGCCAAGGGGATATAAAAAAGGTCACTTCACCTTTTTTGCCCCACATCTTTCTTTCTGACACTATTCAAGGTTTTTAGCATTTCCAACTATTTTAACTAATTTAGCTTTCTGTACAGTGGCTAAGTATAAAAAGCAATAATAGCTCAAGCCATTAACTATAGCTGGCTGTTTATTCCCCAAGAAGATGCCCTAGATTTAAAGTCATTACATCTATGAAAATAAGTAGTAGAAGACAGTTTTCTTTTCAGCTGTATTTTTACCCCTCCTTTCCCTTTGCTTGTACATAAGGCGAAAAGGTCTTATGATGCACTATTTTATTTTGTAGACTTCAGGCAAAATTCTGCTCTCATTGACACCAGTGTACCTCTGGTGGGAATTCAGAGCAATATCTAGCCCATTCTGTGTATCCTCTGGAGTGTTCAGTTCCTCAGGGTCTGATTTTCAGAGGTGCTGAACATCCACGTGTCCAGTTGAAGTCAGTGGGGGCTGAAGGTTCTCAACACCTCTGAAAAATCAAACCCATGTTGTGTAACTGAATCTGACAATGGATCTGGTGTTTGTTTTGCTAGATGAAGGTCTGGTGTTTGTTTTAACAAGATGTGTTTTTTTATGGATACTATTTTAAGTTTGTAGGGAAATAGCAGCCAATCAAACTTTCTCTTTTCCTGCAGCTTTATCTCATGTTAGCACTATTCAGCAGAGGTGGATTAAGGTTTGCTGGGGCCCTGCCACTGAGCAAGTGGGGGGCCCCTCCCCGCCTTCCGCCTGCAGCCCTGCCCCCGTTCCACCCCTTCCACCAGTGGCCCCGCCCATAGCCCCACCCCTTTCTGCCCCTTCCCCAGGGCCCACCCCTCTTTCACCCAGGCTCCCCCCAATTCTGTCCCCCACTGCAGCCCCGCAACCCCTTTTACTCCTTTCTGCCACCCCCACCACTGCAGCCCCAAGACGGGAGAAGCTCTGTCCCCGTGCCACAGACCTCCAGTCCTGGGGCTGCAGCAGGGGGCCAGATGCTGGGGCTTTCCCTGGGGCTTTCCCTGCCACCCCCTATGCTTCAGCAGGGGACCAGGGTCGGGGTTCTGGGGCTTCTCCCACCCCGTCTGCCTGCTGCTTCTGCTGGAGAGCGGGGTCTGGCATGGAGGGGCTTCCCCTGCCGCCCTGTGGCTTCTGCCTGGGATGGGGGGGTACTGGGGCTTCCCTCACCCAGGGACTTCTGCTGGGGCTGGGGTCGGGGGCCCAGCGGGTTCTGCCAGGCACGGGGGCCAGCGGCTTCTAACCTCTGTTTGCCAGAAGCTGGGAATGGGTGACAGGGAATGGATCTCTTGATGGTTACCTATTCTGTTCGTTCCCTCTGGGGCACCTGGCATTGGCCGCTGTCGGAAGATAGGATACTGGGCTAGATGAACCTTTGGCTTGACCCAGTATGGCCGTTCTTATGTTAATCTAATTTTGGACCTGCTGGCCAAAATCTTCTGACAAGTTGTAGGTGATCCTTTTTATTACCTAAAAATGTATTTGTGCTAATGTATTTATCTATGACCTGACACCCACATTATTGCCATTTTTGTCAACTCTTGTAACTCACACTGGTAATATTAATCCTGGGGGAATTCTGCACCACTGCGCATACACATAATTAATAAGCTGTGCATACTTTTAATTTTTTGCACAGAAAAAAGTTTCTGCCAGAAAGTTGCTGCAGTTCTGCCTTTTGCAGAGGGCACTGTGGTAATAAAACAGAGGAACAGTTCCCGGCCAGCTAAGGAAGAGAAAGAGCCTGCCTTCTTCACAATTTCTGTCAGGCCAGGTCAGGAGACAGGAGATATGGAGAGACAGGCAGTGTGGGGCTGCTGGGAGGTTCAGAGAGGGGCTCATACGGGCTAGTTGGGGAGAATAGACTGGGGCAGGGGCTGAATGGGAGTGGAGGTGCAGGGCCACCGGGCGGAGGGAGATGCAGGCCCACATGGGGACAGGGAGGGAGTGCAAGGCCACATAAGGACAGGAGGTGGCAGAGTGGGGGGCACAGAGACACATGGGGACAGGGGGAGGGGTACAGGGCCACATGGGCATTGGGGAAGTGGGTATCTGAGTGGAGGTGGAGGGACACATATGGACAAGGGGTGCAAGCACACATGGCGGTACAGGGACACATGGGGACAGGGGCAGATGTGCCTGACTGAATGGGAGAGGCTATGGGTCAACCAGGGTCTGCACAGGGGAAGCTCCCTAACAATCCTCCCCCCCCCTTTACCCCCCCCCAAAAAAACTGTTCCATACTTTTCCCACCCATACCCAACAACCCTCCAAGTTCACACCCAGGCTCCTTCCCAGCAATTACTTCCGTCTCCCTTCGCTCTTCTGTTACCCCTGACTACCCTAAGCCTTTGCACTGCTTCTGAGAGGTGCAAGAAATATAGTTCTGTATTGTAGTTTAAATGAATTATTACTCAGAGTTCTGTATTAAGTTCAGAGTTGGGTATTCCTAGTAAGGAATCTATTTGTCAAAAAAAAATCCTGAATGTTTTTTGTTCTCTGTATTGTTACAGACATACTTGCTGAATGGTATTTTGAAATAAATTACCAAAAATAATTGAAACTGGTGTGAAAGAGCATCTAAGAACAAGCATTCACTGGCTCAATGCCGTGTTCTCTTGTGACTAAAATGGCCTGTTTGAAACTGCAGTGTGTTCATGGCCACAATGCCCGTTCTGTGACACCAGTTTTTACACAGGTGTGACTTCAGTGAGTCCAGTGTAACCAAGATGGAGAATCTGGCCTAAATTTTTTTCATTTAGAAAGAAAAATATATTGAGAGACTAGAAACTGCCCAAAGGGAAAGTGACGTGCTTAAACAACAAACTGCTCCAGGTACACCTGTGCATCTATTCCGGCAGCCACTACAGTGTTTGATTTCTGAGACTCACTGAAATGATTGCTCAAAGGAATGACTGGATGACTCAGAGATTTGATACCTTGGAAGTAACTGTTTCAGGTTTTGATCAAATATTTCAACAACTGGACTCTCAATGGAGGATCAGATGGGAAAATCACTAACGTACGAGTAGCAGTAGGAGATAAAGGTATTGCACTAAATGGCCTATTTAGACAAAATGAATTGCTTAAAGCTAAAATGGGCCACTTTGAAAATAAAATGTGGGGCAAAGCCACCAGAATTCTATATCTGCCTCAAACTCCATTAGTCAGAGGGAAATTATAAGAAATGGCTACCAGTGGCTTTAGGAGCAACTAGTCTATCTTGTCTATAACTTGATTCTCTTATTTCTTTGCCTATTAACTGAAACCAGATTTTAAGCTGAGAGGCCACAAACCAAAACCCCACATCTGAATAGTCTTGTATCTTAGGGGGTTCAGAATTCAGATCTGCTTCCAAATGTCATGGCTAGCCCCTATCTCTATAATAGACAAAACCAACCCCTTTTTGAGCACCCTGAATTTGAGGGTTTGGTGGGGGCTGAAATTCAGATTTTGTGACTTGGAGTTCACAGCTACTAGAGGCAGGAGCCAACTGATGCCTAAAGCACTCATAGCGAAGGTGATTGTCACCTGAAATGTGATCAGCAACTATTCAGGGCTATAGAACAGGAGAGCAGTTATATTGAAACAGCATTGGGATCTTCCAAAACAAGAGGAACTGCAAGGAGTCATGCCAGAGCTCTGAAGCACTGAGGAGAGCCACATCAGCCAAAACACCAAATCATTAGGGAGTGGTGCATTGCAGCTGAAGCAAAGAGGTGTGGCAATAAGGAGGAGTTCGTGCTGGCAACCACTGGGGCACAGAGGAGCAATGGCAGTAAGGCTGTTGCCATGACATCCCTCAGAGCTACATCTGGAGTCGTCAATCTTATCTGCATTGAAGAGTTTTCTGCTTCTAAGAGCCAGAACCCCGTCCACAGCAGCTACTTGGGCTGTGACTGTTACACCGTGAGAATCAGCAGCTCTGCATTCTATTCCCTATGCTGCTGAAAACTGCCTTTGCATCCGTTGGTAGGTCTTTTAGGGCCACATGTTTGAAAATGACCCCTAACTTTGGTTGGTGTCCAACTTCAGATGCTTGAGACCTGGTTTTCAGAGTTATTTAGCACCCACAACTCCACTGGAAGTCACTATTGACTGTGAATACTCAGCATCTCTGGAAACTATGCTCTGGGTGTTTAAAATCAAATATTAATGCATCCTGTATAGTGCCCACCTTTTAAAATGTGTCTCTCAATCTTTTGTCTAACAGATGTTGCAAGATTAAATTAAATGCTGTTTGTAAGGCCCTAGAATATCCTAGGATAGCAAATTGTATGCAAGTATTCATAGGTCTTGCTGGGAAATGCATGGCACTCGGGTAGAAGCACGTGTGAAGTGCAAGTCAGAGCTGCTTGGAGCTTTGTCCCAGTGGTGTTCAAACAAAAGAAAGAGGTGTTTGTTCTGTACATGAATTTAATTCTGCTGTACTGAAGAATAACTAGAGAGCAGAAAGGAAAGGAACATCAGATATTAGAAGAGCAGTTTACCTTTCTTTCTTTATTCAAGGCTTTCTTTATTCAAACATGCTTTCATACAGAGCGTTCTTTGCACCTTGGCCATGTGTTTTTGATTTTTATCAGCCTGCCTCTAATTTCTGTATCACAGTGTGGAGCACTAGGGACTGTGCATTTAATTCAGTAACTTTTGAAATTATTTTTAGCTTTGTGCATGACAAAAGAAAAAGGATGAAAAGAATGAGACTGGATAAACTTGCATAGTGACGTCTGGCACCCAGATATATGTTTCTGAGATAGGAGCCCAGCCTTTGAGGGGTTCTGCAAATTCATCCCAGGGTCTGTGACCCTGCAGTCACCTCTGCATATCTGTGTCTGAATTGAGCTCAACCCTAGGAGTCTATAAACATGGCCCCCGGCTCCCTGTTGCTAAGGGAAGATAGGCCAACTACCTAATTCTACCTCCGGTCCTCCAGGAAGGAAAAGGGGATAGGATGGAAATGAGGGCCATCTGGTTCCATTCTTTCCCCCTCTCTCAACAAGCAGGCAGAGCTGGTGACTGGCGTATTTCCCTATGAGCAACAAAATCACATTTCTAGGCTCCCCTGCTGTAATGGTCAGAGCCTCAGGAGCACTGTAGGACCAGTCCTGTTTCCACTGGAGCCAGTGGAAATATATCCAGAGTCTCCAATAGGAGAAGGCTAACCAGATTACACCAAAATAAGTATTTCCCCCAGGGAAAACTCCCCTGAACTCCCATAAAGTATTTGTCCATGTTTGCCCCATCTTTTGAAAAGTGCTCAGTATATTTTGTTCCCTGTGAGCTGGACAAAAGATATTGCCTGACACCCTCTACCGGTCAGTGCAGCTAAATCTCGCTGCTTATTTTGTAACATTGCCAATACATCTGCCCCTTCCTTCCCATCCCCAGTGCCAATGCCCTTGTCTATGCCTTGATAATCTCCCTCCACTAATAAGCCAACCAGCAGACCAAATTCAATGATGGATCCTGGTCATGAGCCGCCTGAGGCACATTGTGCATATGCTAAGAAGCCTACTGGAAGATCGATTTGGCTTTCCCATCCTCCACTTTGCTCACCCCTAATCTAGCTAAAATACCAATTCCAAACTCATCTTCTCCCCACCTCCCCTTTTATGACTCCCTTCCCTGGTTTTGCATCCCCATCCCCATAAATCTCACACTCATTGACCTCACTATGGAAGTCCCTTTGTCCCTGCCTATGATACAGCATCTGTGGTCAGCCATCGCTCTCCTCTTTGAGAGAGCTGCACTCTTCACGTTCTGCCTCCCTCCTCTTTGCTTCCTTCTCTCATCCATTTGGCTATGCTTCCTTCTCCCATCCATTTTGCTATGCTTCCTCCTGTGCCTGAAATGTCCTTATATGACCTTAAATGTCCAAACCAGAGTAAGTTTGGGGGGTGGGGGGGGCAGAGGGCTTTACTATTAATAATAGGTATAGGTCTAACTTCCAGATTTGCCACTTGTTAGTGGTACTTAAATTACAGTGTACTTGAAATCACAAATACAGTTTACATTCATTATTTAATCAATCTTAATTTTTTGTTTTAACTTATTTGACATGTTTACCAGCTACCACTTAAAAATCAACATGAGCATAAAAAACAAATTCTTGAATAAACAGAACCAAGTATCTACATGCAACTATTAATCGTGTGTCCCTGGTTTTAGAGATGCATAAACATTGTCTTAATACAGAAATACTGTATTTACCTTAATGTAGTTTATTTCAAAACAGACGACAGCAACAACAAGCTGCCCCCTATTATCCGCTCTCTTTGCAGGCCCGGTTCATGCCGGCACTGACCCACAATGATCCTCCAACCCAGCCAACTGGGCCACATGTGGGGAGCAAATTCTGTGCCTGCCCTAGGGTTGCCAACGTTGGCTGGACGAATTCCTGGAGATTTCATCACATGACATAATCTTTAATTACAGATTAATCTTTAAATCCTGGAGACTCCAGGACACTCCTGGAGGGCTGGCAACGCTAGCCTGCCCAAGACTTCCAGGGCTGGGCCCACCATGGGGCCAGGTGCCTGCCTTGTAGTTTGCTCCGGTCTTGACAAGGACCCAGTGGGGATTTAATGAGAACCAGGAGGTGGCTAATGCGCAGAACCTCCCAGCCAGGGGGACCTTAGAAGCTACCAGGGGCTCGGGGTTGGGCTCAGACTGCCCTATTCCTGCGCATGGGTTTCCTGTGGACTCAGAGCTGGCCCTAGTTGGTCACATGATGCTTTCAGGCATCCTCCCTGCATGGCAGCTGGCGGAGCCGAGCCACTCAAGTGACCTTGGATGCTGAGTTAGCTGCAAGCGGAGCCCCACGGGGAGAGGCAGGAGCAACATCTGGGTGCTGCAGGGAGAGGCCGCTGCTTTCCGGGAGGGGAGACTGAGGATAAGAGGTGGGAGTTGCCCAGGGGGCTGCAACTCCAGCTGTTTGGGGGTTGGCTGAACCTTTAAATTGTGCCCCTCCCCCATATCAACAGTTACGTATTGCCTCTGGTTAAGTCTAAGGATGCAGTTTAGAGTGTTGCCAATTTTGGTTAGATGTATTCCTGAGGGTTTCATCACATGACATAATCTTTACTTAAAGCGTAATCTTTAATGCCTGGAGATTCCAGGGCAATCCTGGAGGGTTGGCAACCCTAGTTGAGTATTGTTGCATCACTCTCTGCAAATACCACAATACCTGCTCGGAGGGGCAGAAATCAGAGAAGTTGTTGGGTTGCAGTTGGCTTTGCCCCTCACGTTCGGAATTGCGAATACATAGAAAATGTTTTTTTTAATCGGAATTGTAAACTACTGAAAAAAATCAATGTATGAAGTCGGTGGGGGGGGGGTGCAATGCCCCTACAATACCCCCCAATCTTTGCCCATGCATTTGTACCAGTGCAACTACACTGGTGGAAAAATCCCTAATGCATCCAATCCCTGGGTAAAGTTACATCCACACCTATGGTTCTATATACAGTACAAGTGTTCCATACTAAATTATGACAAACAAATAACCAAAGATCAATGTTGAACAAGAAACATTTACATGCATTTGAAGCAAGCAGACCACACTTGTGTCCATGAACCTTCTAGACACAGAGGGATCAAAGGGAGAAGGCAATTAAAAGGAGAAGGATGACAAGGTTGCTGGAAAACTAAATGAATTATTAGAAGCAATCCTCGCTACAAATGGTGATGGGTGGAATCCCCAACCCAAGAGAACTCTTCCTGGGAAATCTTGGTGTGGTGCTAACAGAGGGAGAAATCTCTAAGGAAGAGATTATGGAGTAACTTGACAAATTTAATTACAGTAAATCACCAGGACCAGATGATGTTCATCTCAGAGTTGTGCAAGGTCTAAACTCCAAGGTAGCAGTGCTACTGACAAACATATGTAACGTATGCCTTAAAAGAGCAACTTTTCCTGGCTAGTATAAATCACTGCCTTGGTGCCTGTTTTCCAAAATAGAGCCAAAAGTGACCTTGGGGATTACAGGTGAATAATTAATACCACAGATTCAGGGAAACTGATTCAGAGTAGTCAGAAAAATACCTTTTGATTTGGAAATACAATTATGTGGTCAAACCAGCAATCCAGTTTCTGCTTCTTGTATATAAATTTTTAGAGCGGTTTTGAGGAGGTCCCTTTGCCAGAAGGAATTTTATATTATAATACAGGAGTAAAATTCTGTCGCCAATAAAAAACTGGCTAAACACCAAGAGACAGAGTTGTAATTAATGGCTGTTTACCAAAGTGTAGACAACTTAAGGTGCAGAGATCAGTACTGAAACCACTTTTGGACAATATTTATTAGTGACTTCAAGACAATAGATAGAAACTTGATGAAATTTGGCCATGACAACTAATATTGAATTTAGTAAAAAGTGAAGGAGGCACATAAGAAAATCCACAAGGACCTAATTAAACAAGCCAAATGGCAGGTGCAATTTAACTTGGATAAATGCAGGGTAATATAAGGGAGGGAGAATAATTTAAGCTTCTCATATATGCTGCTGTGTCTGAACAAGCAGTTTTCTCAAAGGGAAAAGATCTAGGAGTAATTGCTGGTAGCTCATTGAAGATTGCTGCCTGATGTGCTTCAGTCAGGAAAAAAAAGAGGGGGAAATAAAGATTTGCTTCAGGTATGCAACATAATGAAGGCTATACTATATACACTGTGAACTGGAAAAGCAGTAAAAACAAATTAAAGGAAATAATTCTGCAGACTTCAGTGCTGCAGCAAGTTATCAAGGGCATAATTTGCAAGATTTAAAGTATTAGATCATTTTATCACCATTAATAACTTTTGCAGCAATTATACAAGGAAAATCAAACATCAAGTTCTGGGTCATAAATTTTTCTTCTGTGAAGGACAGTAAGGAAAATGTCTTCATAATATTGCATAATTTGACAAGAGCTTTTTTGGTTGGGGCAGGGATCACCTCCCTCTAAAACATCAAGTATTGGCAACTGTTAGGAACAGGGGAGTAGACTAGATAAACCAGTCCAGTATGCAACTTTTGTTATACTCTGATGGTCCACTGAGCCAAAAGTAGAAAAATAGACGTACATTGGGCGTTTCTGATTTAACAAAACTTGATCTTTAGCTGACGCTTATATTACAGCTTGGCATGTATTCAGTGTGCTTGGTCATTAAATATTAGAGCTGTGTGGAGGATGGAAGTTCTGTTTTGCAAAGGATTTGAAATCTGGCTTCATTCTGAACTCCATGACAATCAACAATTTCAAAATTCTATGAGAAGGAAAATTATGAAAAAAATATAGTTTGAGGTCTCTCATAATGTTTTGTGTTGGAAAAAATTGTTTTGTTTTAGTTTTGACTGAAAACACCTAAACAAAGTCATTTCAAAATGAAAAATCAAAATGTTCCATTCCAAAAATGTTGAAATGACACATTTTGACATTGACGTAACTTTTTTTCCTGGTGTTGTTCAGAAACAAAATTCCGGTTAAATCAACCTGATTTTGTGAAGGGTTTTGATTTCAGACAGGCTGCATATTCTGGTGGAATATGGCTGCATCAAAGTTTCTCCAACCATCTCTTAATAAACACAGTGGGAAAATTTCATTCTATTGTAATCCTATTGCACCAGGGATGGATCTGGCCCAATGGCATTAATTCTCTTCTTAATATTTTTCTTGGGTGAACTTTTTCTTGCCAGTTATGGAGTCTGAAACATTTTCTCCTACTTTACCCACCCAACACTCAAAGCAGTGCATAAGAGCTGCTTTCCTTCAGGTTGTTTTAAAGTTAGTTATTTTTTGATCAGTCCTGCTGTCTATGGTATATGAAATATAAACATCTTTGATATTTACTGCTGTATATCATTGGGGATTGATTGTCCCCTGACCCAATCTTAAAGAACAACATGGAGTCTTTAGCCACCATGTCTAGCCTTTAGAAATATTTCTACTTTTTGCTTTTATTCCTTTTGAGGAATTATAAAATATCTTCCAGGGGGAATTTTAAGACATTTCATAGCAATAGAGGATTATTGGCATAGTGTGTGTCGTTCTCAGTTAATATTGACAGGTTCATGAACATGCTGCATTTGGTAGCAGTGTTTCTGTTATTAAATTGAAACTGCTGAAATTTGATAAAATCCTACCAAAGCAAAGTATCTAGTCTAGGGGTAAAATGATCAAAAGTGCCTATAACCCAGATTTTTAAAGGTGATTTGGCATTGCAGTGTTCAATGTTGCAACACCTAACTAATTTAGGAGCCTAAATCTCATTTTCAAAAGGGATTTAGGCAGTTAGGAGCCTGAGTCCCATTGACAGTCAATGGGATTTAGGCTCCTAAGTGTCTAAATCCCTTTTGAAAATGAGATTTAGGCTCCTAAATCCAGGCATTATAACAGTGTGCACCGCAAGACCTATATGACTTTAAATATCTGGGCCTTTGGGGCTTAGAAGCCTAAGTCTAATTTTTCAAAGTCACTTGAAAAAAAAAGAAACTTAGGCTCCTAAGTCACTTAGGGCTAGATTCACAAAGGGGACTTGGGCATTGCAATGCCTAACTCCTAGGCTCCATGGAATTCTTTGCCTTGAATGAGGTGCCCAGGCTTCCCATACAATGCATGGAACGAGTTAGGTGCCTAAGAAAGGATTCTCAGAAGCTAACAAGCTGAGCGGGGAACTGCCTAAGCCAGCCAGGAAAAGGAGAAGAAAGTGGTAGGGCTTAGGGTCTAGATTCTCAGACTACTTAGGCACCTATCTCTCCCCGCCCCGCCTCTTCTCCGCCTCCTCCCCGAGCGCTCCGCGTCCCCAAACAGCTGTTAGGCGGGGTAGGGGGGAGCCGGAAGCACAGGGTGGGAGAGGGAGAAGCACAGATATGGCACGCTGGGGGAAGAGGGGGAGAAGAGGTGGGGTGGGGACTTGGGGGAAGGGGGTGAGAAGGGGGGGAGCTTGGCTGCCGGTGGGTGTGGTGCACCCGCTAATTTTTCCCCATGGGTGCTCTAGACCTGGAGCACCCACGGAGTTGGTGCCTATGCCTACTGGATCAGGCCCCCCAGGTGAGATAGGTGGGGGAACACCTAGATCGAGGCATGAGTAAGGGCTCCAAGCAGCTTGTTAGTTGTGAAGCAGCATGAGGAGCTAAGTGGCTTTGTGCATGCCAATCAGCAGAAACATAGGTGTCTGTAGGGCTAGGAGGCAGCTGAGCCATGGGTTGAGAATGTCATTGGACCTGGGGGACTAAGGAGTCCGTTAGCCACCTAAGTATCTAGCCCTTGAGCCCTTTTGAAAATTTTACCCTAGCTCTTTATGAAAATATAAATCCCAAATGTACATCTTCACCAGGGCTAAACATGGTTTAAGAGGGGTAAAGTAAAGTTCTTTATGTGTCCATTTTAAAAACTCAATATTGGCTCAAAAAAAGTTATTTCCTTATGAAAATCCTCATCACAAACAACAAACCTCTTTTATTAGTAATGAAGCCAGTGAATTTGTGTGAACAACTATCAGATTTTTAAAACCACTAAAAATACTATTTCAAATATAAAATACCCCTCAACTGTCCCATTAAAAATACATCAAAGTTAGCAAGGTACAAAGAACCCCATCTCTTTTATCATTTTTGTCCAAACTAATTTACATAGCTAGCCAGTCATTATCATTGTTGTTCTTTTTCTTTCAATAACACCTAGGACCAGACCTAGCATGGACCAGGACCAGTCAGCAGGATCTATCCAACTGATCTCTTCTTCCATCAATAGCATTCTTCTGACTGGAAAGAGTAGTAGTGTAGTGAGCACTATGCATAATAGAGTTCTTACTCACTCCGTTTTTTTTTTAAACAGCATCTGGAAATTACAATCACTTTCTCCAGGTTGACCTACATCAATAAGATAACCTTACAATTCAGTCTCAGTAACTAACGTGTCTCAGGCCAAGTCTACACTATAGACCTATATCCGTATATCACTCAGGGGTGTGAAAATCCACACCACTGAGGGCAGGTCTTCACTACGGGGGGGGGGTCGATTTAAGATACGCAAATTCAGCTACGCGAATAGCGTAGCTGAATTTGACGTATCGCAGCCGACTTGCCCCGCTGTAAGGACGGTGGCAAAATCGACCTCCGCGGCTTCCCGTCGACGGCGCTTACTCCCACCTCCGCTGGTGGAGTAAGAGCGTCGATTCGGGGATCGATTGTCGCGTCCCGACAAGACGCGATAATTCGATCCCCGAGAGATCTATTTCTACCCGCCGATTCAGGCGGGTAGTGTAGACCTAGCCTTAGTCATGTAGTTATACTGCCTAACCTTTCTCCCTCCCCTTCTCCCCCGCCCCGTGTAGACAGTTCTATGACGATGGGAGAGCTTTTCGAGGAAGTGGATTAACCATGCCAAAGGAGAAGTTCTCCTGTAAGTGTAGTAACATCTTCACTAGAACACTGGGGGGACGGGGACGGGACAGCTGCACCACTTTATGTGAAGACAAGCCCTCAGAGGTTAAGTTAGAAAACACTACAGAAAAATCATCTGCTGTGTTTAAAGCACTCCTGTCTGTTCCAGTCAAAAGTGTTGTGATAGCAGTAATTGATTACTCTCATTTACTAAACCTAATCACCCCAAGCATCAGTGGCAACATCACCAAATGTGGCCAATAGAAATAAAAAGCACAACATACTCAGTAGTGATTATGCATAATCATTTTCACAAATAATAGAGAGAGAGAGAGAGACCTCTTTGGGGCAGATGTTTAGGATTTGGGGGTATTTTTTCTATTCATACTAAAGCAATAACTTAGCTAACCAAACAGCTGGCGTTCTGGGTGTGGTTCTACAATGCTGGAGAAGCACATCTGCATTGATCACAGAGAGCATTTCTTAGATCACTGAACACTGATGACTGGTCAAATTGTTTTGATTAGTTTATTGCAGTCTGGGGTGCTTTTGAACAATGCACTACACAATACTCAGGATGAACCCAACTGCTATTAATGTGAATGCCATACATATTTTCTCTGATACTTCCATTGTGACTGAGAATTAACTGGGCCATTATTTTAATAGGTTTCTTTACTATTCCCTCAGGATCCCATCCAGTTGGCGGGAAAGAGTGGGCAAACAAATAGGGAAAAAGTGAGAGAACCCAGTAAGGTAATACATAAATGTGGTTACATTAATAAGAGAAAATAGGCTAAGTAAATATAATTCTGGATTCCTTCCAAGGGTCTCTGAAGAACAGAGGAATGTTTTTGCTGTTCAGTTACACAGCTGACCAGGGCTATTGCCATGAAAGAGGGTTGTATTTGTTTGCCTTTCGCTTTTCAGCATGAAATATAGTCTGGTCTTGTTTCCTTTGCCATTGGTGCTGTCCAAACGTCTCTGAGCTGAGCACTGTCATGCTTATTTGCAAAATTACCACCTCCACCCTGGGACTGGAACATGTCCAATGAAAGTCTGAAGGGGGGAGCAGGAGGAGGAGGGTTTTTTATTATTTTTTGTTGTTGTTATTACAGCTTTGCCTTGTCAGTATCTAAACTGAGCAACTTTTATTATGCTAAGAGAGGCGATGCGTAGGGGAGGGAGCATGCAGGGTCAAGTGCTTCCCCCCCCACCCCAGATTTCTGCAAGCGCTGAGCTGCACTTGCTCTGCTTGGCTTGCTGGGGGTGGAGGGCGGAAGAAGGGAGAGGGGCTCTGTCCTTCTTCCACTGCGCCTCCCCCCTGGCACGTTCACCTCCGGGCAGGACAGAGCCATTTCTCATACTGGCTGAGGGTGGCCACTCAGGGTTACTGCTCTGTGCAGCACGGTGGCCGCCTGTGAGAACCTGGCTGGGGAGGCGGCGGCGACCTGCCCCCTCTGCTCCGCGCTTGGGCCTGGCTGCCAGGGACAGGGATGGGAAACGTGATGGGGGGAGGTGCAGCCGAAGGACAGAGCCACCCCCACACACAGGTAACTGGCAGGGACAGCCCAGCAGCCCTGGACAGGGAGGGGTGTCACTAGGCAAGGTGCCTGTTCTCAGCCAGAGCTAGGGGTATTGCCTGCGCCCCGTGAGGTGTCCACAAGGGCATGGGAGCTCCAGGGAGACACTGTGGTGCTGTGAGTCTCCCTAGGTTGTGGCCCCAGCCCGCCAGGAGCTGAGGGATTGGCTCCCCTGGCCCAGGGAGGTGGGCCTGGAAGTTCCTCCCAGAGGTGACATGTGGGTCGGTCACATGTCTCCCCTCTACATGGTGCTCCTCCTCAGTATCAGCAGGTTTGAGTCATCTCCGGCTGAGACTTTTTCCAAATGTGGTTTTTACATCTGTAATTCCATTGTCTACAATGTCAGATTTGATTCCACCCCTGTGTTGTGGGGAGGTGTGAAGGGACACGCCCTCAACTCTGGTGGAGAGGAGACTAACGAGCTCTTCTGGGCCTGTTCAACTCTAACGAGGCACATGTGCAAGGCTTGTTCTGCCAGGGGGCTTAAAACGGGAAAAGCCACAGGTGAGGAGAAGGACTACTCTGCCTCAGAGACTGCTGACAGCAGAGACAGGCCAGCAGAGAGGGAGATAGCAGCAGGCCTCACTGCTCCGGAAGCCGCATGGCCCAGCTGCACCGCAATATGCCCCAAGAGGAGGGGCTGGAGGTAGACCCCATTAAAGACAATAAACGCGCTGATAGATTAAGCTCAAAGGGCGGAATCCAGGAAGACTGCCTGATAGCCAAGCCACCTTTGCCTTTGTTTTCATACAGAGTCCCCACTCTCATAAGGGAAAGAGAGGGGAGGGGACCTTGCTTTTGTGTGTTTTAGTCAGAGAACCCCTCCTGTGCTATGAACTGCGGGGAAGGATGTTACAAATGACTGGAAGTGGGGTTCTCTTCCTCCCCCTCCCCCCCCCCAGATGGTTTGGAGCCTTTTGGTTGTACCTTTTTTTTTTAAAAGTCTTATTTTAATAATGTGTGTCATTTTCTCACTGAGGCGCGGTCTGTGTTAGAGAAGCAAAACATGTTCCATCCACATGCCAACACCCAAATGCCCTAATAACCAATTAGGACAACATACTTTTTCAGTAAATTTAATAAGCTCTTAGAAATGTAACCAGTTCAGTACCGCTGAGGACACTGACAGGCTGAAATGGTTCAACTTGTCCTCTCACTGCTGCTCTGTGGCCTTCCACAATCTCCCAGAAAGCAATGCTTTCTGGAAACTGTAGATAATTACCCATAGGGCACTGCCACCAGATCTGTTCAGGTGAGTACTGGTGTGGGCAAGTGGCAAAACTTGCACTGATTCAGCAGGGCTTGTTGAACTATTTCTGAGTGAACTGGTTTTATATACAAGGTTCAACTCTCTAACAAACCTAACGCTTCACCATCCTCCTGTTTTGGTACTTCAGCCACGTAACCTCTTCAAATGCAGGTCACCAGGGTCATGAGGCCCAATCCTACATTCCTGTGGAAGTCAATGAGAGGTTTTTGTGTGTAAGGAATAAAGGATTAGTCCCAGTGTTCTTTTTGCCATGCCATCAATCTGGCCTGTAAATGTGTTCTTTGAAAACAGTTCCCACTACGGGCTGGATCATGGCACTTAAGCACTGGCCTGAATTTGGAGGAGATGCAGTCACACTGTGCAAGAGTGGGGTGGAGGGGAGGAGTTCACCAGAGGGACTGTCCTTCAGGAAGTGCACTCTCTCGCCAAGCTTCCCAGTGTGCAGAGGGAATGCCCAGGTTGTGCAGTCAGTTTGGTACAGTGCAGTCTGCTCTTTCTCCACACCCAACCACCTCCTCCCTGAGCCTTTTGGGGTGATTTGCATCCTGGGCGTGCAAAGTCTGCACTTCGCTGCATGCAGGACCTGACATGGCCCTTGGCCTTTTCACAGGGCCAGAGCTCTTTGTGCCATCACTCCACATGCACAGCGACCAATCTGGCCCTACTTCTCAGTAGTATTCTTTTCCAGTTCCTGAAAAAGCATATCACTAACAAACAATAACGGCTTTAGTAGATCAAGACTACTTAGTATGCCAGCTCACAGTATATGCTGTGAAGGACCAGAGAGGTTCAACAGTTGCCAGGCATTTGTTATAGCAATAGACTGTGTTGGAGAATCAGACATACTACCAGGTGGCTACCTTTCGCTGATCAAAAAGGGAATCTGAGTCTGATTTAGTGACATCTCTTTGTCAGCAAGTCAGTCTAACACAAATTGGTGTGATCTCTCATCCAGAACTGGACAACTGGGTAATTTAATTGGACTCTCAAAGACTAACTTGCTAAATTTCTCTGCACTACAGCCAGTAAGAGGGATGAACTTCTAAGTCAAATAACACTTGTCCGCAATAGTAGAGTGTGCCCTCCAGTACTGATTCACACCTTATTAATTGGCCCAGGAAGAGAAATCCACCTCCCAGTGGGCTTAATACTTACCATTCAGAGCAAGAAGAAATCGAATATTAATCATAGCAATTCCCACAACTATTCTGGATGTAGCAAAAATGCTAGAGATCACCTGACCATGCATTCTACCCGTTGGTGCATTCACATGAGCATCAAAAATCCTGCTGAGGTACCAGTACTCAAATTTACTTCTTCCAGTGTCAGAGCTTTGGTTTTAATGAATGGTCCCACAATAGCCAATGGAACATTGTCTCAGCATTGTCATTTGAACAACAATTCTCAAAATTATTTATGTAGTTCATTTGACAGCAGCTCTGAAGGCTATACATAATTGTAAGAAGCTTGGTCCATCACCTGAATCTCACAAGGCAAGTGTACAAATGCTGATTTCAAATATAAGTCAGAAGCAGATGAAGATGAGAAGTATTACAGATAATGCTCATCATGGACTCTGGGTATCACCCCAAATACTTAGGCCTCTTCCTTCAAAAAAGGACAATAATAAACTTGTTACATTCCGTGCTTTTAGTTTGCAAGAAGCTGTTTTGGAGGTGCTCCTGGATTTATCAGCCTGTGTAACACTGGACCCAGTCGTTGTTCAAAAACCCGCCCTCGAGATCTCACGTTGGACTTTCTAGTGAGGCAAGGACAGTTACATCTGCCATACCCCAGATGTATCATAGAATCATAGGGCTGGAAGGGACCTCAAAGGGTCATCTAGTCCAGTCCCCTGCGCTTATGGCAGGACTAAATATTATCTAGACCAGCGGCGCCAACTTTCTCCGGTGCCGGTGGGTGCCCGCACCTCCCCGCCCCGACTCCACCCCATCCCCACCCCTGGCCCCGCCCCCATTCCAACCCCATGCCCAAAGTCCCCACCCTAACTCCACCCCCTCCCTGCCCCTATTAAATCCCTTCCCCAAATCCCCGCCCCAGCCCCGCCTCTTCCCCCAGTGCGTGGTGTTCCCCTTCCTCCCCCTCCCTCCCTGCCCCGCGAATCAGTTGTGTCACAGCTGGGAGGGAGGAGAAGCAGGACGCTGCGGTGCGCTCATGGCGGAGGCAGAGGTGGAGGTGAGTTGGAGCAGGGGGGCGGGGCGGGACCACAGGGAGCTGCCGGTGGGTGCTCAGCACCCACCAATTTTGCTCTGGCCCCGGAGCACCCACGGAGTCGGCGCCTATGATCTAGACCATCCCTGAGAGATTTTTCTCTAACCTGATCTTAAAAATCTCCAATGATGGACATTCTACAACCTCCCTAGGCAATTTATTCCAGTGCTTAACCACCCTGACAGTTAGGAAGTTTTTGAACCTAAACTGCGCTTACTGCAATTTAAGCCCATTGCTTCTTGTCCTATCCTTAGAACATAGGCGCCAACTCTGACTCTAAGTGAAAAATTAGCGGGTGCTCCGCACCCACCGGCAGCCAAGCCCCCCTACCCCCACCCCCTCCTCGCCTCCTCCTCCCACAAGTGCGCCGCGTCTCCACTCCTCCCCCTCCCAGCGCTTCCCGCCCGCTGCCTAACAGCAGTTTGGCGGCACTTAGGACTTTCCTGGAGGGAGGGGGAGGAGTGGGGGCACGGTGCGCCAGGGAGAGGAGGCAGTAAAGAGGCGTGGCAGGGACTTGGGGGAAGGGGGTGGAATTGGGGCGGGGTGAGGGTGGTGCAGGGCTGGGGCCAGGAGCGTGGGGGGTCGAGCACCCACGGGGCAGAGGGGAAGTCGGCACCTATGCCTCAGAGGCTAAAGAGAACAATTTTTCTCTCTCCGGCTTGTAACAACCTTTCATGTACTTGAAAACTGTTGTCATGTCCCCTCTCAGTCTCCTCTTCTTCAGACTAAAAAAAAAAAATTTTTTTTTCAATCTTCCCTCACAAATCATGTTTTCTTTAATCTTTTTTGTTGCTCTTCTCTGGGCTTTCTCCAATTTGTCCATATCTTTCCTGAAATGTGGCATCTACAACTGGACACAATACTCTAGCTGAAGCCTTGTCAACACAGACTAGAGCAGAAGAATTACTTCTCGTGTCTTGCTTACAACACTCCTGCTGATACATCCCAGAATGTTCACTTTTTTTTTACAACAGTGTTACACTGTTGACTTATATCTAGCCTGTGATCCACTATGACCCCCAGATCCATTTCCACAGTACTCCTTCCTAGGCAATCATTTCCCATTTTTTATGTGTGCAACTGGTTGTTCCTTCCTAACTGGAGTACTTTGCATTTGTCCTTATTGAGTTTCATCCTATTTACTTCAGACCATTTTTCCAGTTTGTTCAGGTCATTTTGAATTTTAATCCTCTCCTCCAAAGCACTTGCAACCCCTCCCAGCTTGGTATCATCCACAAACTTTATAAGTGTACTCTCGATGACATTGACATCTCTGATGAAGATATTGAACAGAAACAGACCCAGAACTGATCCCTGCAGGACCCCACTCAATATGCCCTTCCAGCTTGACCACGAACCACTGATAACTACTCTCTGGGAATGGTTTTCAAATCAGTTATGGACGCACTTTATAGTAGCACCATCTAGGTTGTATTTCCCTAGTTTGTTTATGAGAAGGTCATGCGAGACAGTATCAAAAGCTTTACTTAAGTCAAGATATACCACGTCTACAACTTCCCTCCTATCCACAAAGCTTGTTACACTGTTAAAGAAAGCTATCAGGTTGGTTTGACATGATTTGTTCTTGATAATTCCATGCTAACCGTTACTTATCACCTTATTATCTTCTAGATCAGGGATTCCCAAACTGTGGGTTGGGACCCCAAAGTGGGTTGCGACCCCATTAGACTTGCCAGGGCCTCAGGTTACAGGCCCCCTGCCTGAGGCTGAAGCCCTTGGGCTTCAGCTTTGGCCCCTTGCCAGCGACAGTGGGTCTTTGGCTTTGGCTTGGGCAGTGGGGCTCTGGTGGGCTCAGGCTTTGGTCCCCCCGTCTGGGGTCGTGCAGTAATTTTTGTTGTCAGAAGGGGAGTCATGGTGCAATGAAGTTTGAGAACCCCTGGTCTAGATGTTTGCAAATTGGTTGCTTAATTATTTACTCCATTATCTTTCCAGGTATAGAAATTAAGCTGACTGGTCTGTAATTCCCCGGGTTACCCTTATTTCCCTTTTTATAGTTGGACACTATATTTGCCCTTTTCCAGTCTTCTGCAATCTCTCCCGTCTTCCATGACGTTTCGAAGATAATCGCTAATGGCTCAGCTATCTCCTCAGTCAGCTCCTTGAGTATTCCAGGATGCATTTCATCAGGCTCTGGTGACTAGAAGACATCTAACTTGTCTAAGTAATTTTTAACTTGTTCTTTCCCTATTTTAGCCTCTGATCCTATCTCATTTTCACTGGTATTCACTATGTTAGACGTCCAATCACCACCAACCTTCTTGGTGAAAACCAAAACAAAGACATAATTAAGCACCTCTGCCATTTCCACATTTTCCATTATTGTTCTCCCCCCACCCCTCATTGAGTCACAGGCCTACGCTGTCCTTGGTCTTTCTCTTGCTTCTAATGTATTTGTAGAATGTTTCCTTGTTACCCTTTATGTCTCTAGCTAGTTTAATCTCATTTTGTTCCTTGGCATTTCTAATTTTATCCCTACATACTTGTGTTATTTCTTTATATCATCCTTTGTAATTTGACCTAGTTTCCTCTTTTTGTAGAACTCTTTTTTGAGTTTCAGGTCATTAAAAATCTCCTGGTTAAGCCAGGGTGGTCTCTTGCTATACTTCCTATCTTTCCTATGCAGTTTGCTCTTGTGCCCAACAACAACAACAATGTACTTGTTAATGAGCATTTTTCAGAGTCAGAAACAAGCAGAAAAGTTGGGCATGGAGAGGAAAAATGTGGGAGGTGAAGAAAGCACTTTATTGCCGGTGTTATAGTGTGTGGTCTGAATTTCTTCTCACTTCTAAATCATCCACTGCACAATTATCCTGTTGACATTGAATAGCTACTTTCAATCAAGCTATTATTCAGTACTCCAACATTATCTGAAAATCATTTAAATAGCAATTAAATCCTTAGCAACTATGAATGGACAAATAAAAAACTAACAGATTGCAGCCCATCCTTCCCCAGCTAAGTCCCAAAGCTTCACAACTGTTAATATGGCTGGTATCAATCAAAGTGGCATGCCATTCTTTCACTTGCTGAAGTATTTAATTTTTAAGCTCAGACTAAAAGATATAACTCAGGATCCTCTTCCCAGACTTCATTCGGAGCACTGAGAGGGGTATAGATTAAGGTGTTCTGGACTTGTAGAAATTTGCTTAGTGAATAAATCCATTAAAGGCAGCAAGGAGAAATAGTTTGTTCAAATAACAAATCTGCATTGCTTAAACTTCTTGTGTGGGTTTTGAGTTTGATTTAAATAGTACAAAACAAGGACTGATGTGAATGGTGAGATGTGGATACAGATGGAAAGCTTATTGGAAAGAAACAATTGCACTGGGTCAACTTACATGAGGTAAAAGCCACAATAGGTCATACTTGTGATTCTTGCTGCTAAGCCAAAATCTTTCAGACATGAGGTAGCATTAATTGGAGCTGTTTCAGCTAAAACTGTAGCTCTTTGTCTGCCTTGAAAGAAATGGCCAATGGAAATCTATAACTCACCAAAACCACCATCCTCTAGAATTTTCCTCTGTTTTAGTATGGGCTGGGTCCCCCGCAATTGTGGTTTTGGTCAGCTGACGTAATTTACAGATGCTGTTCCAGTAAACTGCCTAAGCATCTTATAAATAAATAAAGGGTACTCCAATAATCTATTTTTCCATTTTTCTAGGGGATTGTGGGGAAAGCAGTACAGTGATGTAGGGAAGGTTTGGGAAGCTGTTTGCCAATAAAAGAATAAGAAGTAGTCCTGCTTTGTGGTTAGAGGCAATTGAACAAGTTCACTCAGTACTTTCTTTTGAGGTTTTCCATCTTTTTTGTAGGTAACCACTCTAGCTAATTGACTCCTCTGGAGTTTCATGTGCTGGAAAATTCATTTGCTATAGGGCTACAATCCTTCCCCTGACTCGCTGCTGAACACAGAAGAAGGACATGTTCATCAATGGCCCAGCCTTCACAGATATCGAGAGGCTCTGTCCAATCCAAACTATCCTTTGAGAGAGAAAATATTTCATAGGCAGACCTCTAAGGCTCTTAAGTCTACAACTGGCACTTATCCCACCATTCCTGACCTCCCTGCTCCCATCTGTACTGAAAAATGTGCTTTTGTGAGCGGAAACTGGATACCTTTGTGTGTATATTTTGCCGTCTATGATCACAGTAACAGTTAATCCCACAGTGTTTAAAGCCTGAGAACCCAGCATGATGATGCCAGTCGTATATTTAATGGCCTTAAAAGTCACTATTAGGAATTTCTTTTGCCAATGAAAAGAATATAAAACCTTGACAGATAGCTTTGGAGTCAGGTGTGTAACCTGCTAGAGCTGAAAAGTGAGTTTAATTTTCAGCTCTGTCAGCCAGAAGAGCAGTAGTGGTGTTATTCTGAGTTAGCGATTGGCCTGAGAGAGGGAAAGACTCAAAACCTGGGGGTGGAAAGACACTTTGTGTGAACCTTGCTTAGGGGGGCATCCAGTGTATACCAGCACTGCCAGAAGCTGTAAATGGGTTATTTTGAAGCCAGCTTCTTTTTTCATATATAAAAGCATAATTTATATTTAAACTAAACTTTAATAAATAGGATTTTGGGAAAAAAGCTGATTTACTTTTTCACCTAAAGAAGCCCTGTAACTGCGATTGGAGCTGGACAAGAGCCATCAGTTCTCCTTGCAGGGGTTCAACCCTATTTGCTTCTTTGCTCCTATTATCTTTAGTTTTCTAGGCTTGTGGTTGAGAGGGGTGGGAGAAAAGATCCATGTGGCTCCCCCACATCCAGGCCCGTGGGAAGACATGTAGAATATACCTCTGGCTCCCATCCATGAGCACCTCCCGTCTTGATCCTCTCAAAGCAAGAGGGTGGTTTGCAGGGGGGTGTCTGACGAGGTGGGGCATGTGTTGAGAGTGTAAAGCTGGGCAGTGGAAGGCAGAAGTGAAGGAGGAAGCCAGGAATGAGTGTTGGCCTTTTGTGGGGAGAGCCAGAAGAGAGGAAGGAGGGAATAGCAGTGTGGCCAGAAATTAATGAATGGGGTGGCTGTAGGTAAGAGGAAATTGTTTGCATAGGACTAGGAGGGTAGAAATGAAGAGGAGGACGGGAGTGATGGAGGAGTCAGGATTGAGTGATGGAAAGCTCCGGCAGCAGACTGCACAGGCAAGTGACCTGGCATTCTCCTAATTCATTCCAATAGATTCTTTGATGGCATAATTGCTGAGCCTGCATGTAGCCATTTTCCTCATTGTTTCAAACACTGCCCCACTAAAAGTCACCACTCTCTTATCCCTCAAGCCTCACCCCACTGCAATATCAAAACTAATTGCATGGTGATGACTCCCCTACTCCAGCACCGTAGGCACCTAGGAAAAATACTGTGATCCACACAGGGCCGGCTCCAAGGTTTTGGTCGCCCCAAGCAGCCAAAGGGCGACCACTCCGGAGGGGGTGGCACGTCCAGCTCTGCGGCGGCAATTCAGCGGGAGGTCCTTTGCTCCGAGCAGGAGTGAGGGACCATCCGCCGAATTGCCGCCGAATAGCTGGACGTGCCACCCCCTCCGGAGTGGCCGCCCCAAGCACCTGCTTGCCAGGCTGGTGCCTGGAGCCGGCCCTGGATCCACAATGCCTGGGTTAGGCACCTCGGCTCCATAAACCTGCTAGGCAGGGAGCTGCCTAAACTTGCCAATGGGAAATTTCAACAAGAGGGGAGTGTCCTAAACCCTTCCCCTCTTACAGTTAGGTGCCTGAATCCAGTCTGCTAGGAGGCACCTAACTCTGCAATCCACCGCCAGAAACCCTCTCCTGCTGTCAGGCAGTTGAGGAGACTAACCTGTTTCTTGCACGAATGAATTAGGCAGGCACCTAACTCTACACACACTGTTGTGAGCAGGACAACTCCCTTATAATCTTTTCTTCATGGTTCCCTGGATATGGGAGATACTGGTTCAGTTCCTCACTCTGCTTGGTGAGGAGAAGGGATTTGAACACAGATCTCCCATCTCTCAGCAGAGTGCCCCAACTGCTGGACTATGGGACACACTGATATAGGACACTTTCAATCTCTTTTGTTAAAGCCCTTCCATTTTAATTAAATAATTGAATAATTAAATATTAATTGGATCAGACAGCAGGTGAAAATCACTCTATATTATTATTATTTATTTGTATGATTGTGGCACCTAGGAGCCCTAGTCATGGACCAAGTGCTAGGTGCTGTACAAACACAGAACAAAGTTGAAAGGGCAGGTTTCACCATTTATTTTGTCTGTTAACATACCAGGCCAGGTTCTCAGTACCACTCTGGCCCCTTTGCACCACTCTGTGCTTATGGTCCCTTGAGAAGGGGGAGTTCCCCTGGTGATGAGAGCCAGTATAGGGATTCTCTGCCACCCTTTTTCCTGCCTCTGGCTTACAGGACATGGCTGGGGAAAAGAACATGTGGCTGGAGCAGAGCTGCTAGAGCAGCCCTTTGTATCTGTAAGCAGCCAGGGGCTACCTAGAGCAGTGTTTCTCAAAGACTGGCACCAGTCCCTGAGATCTCCCTGACATAGTTTAGAAAGGCAGCAAGCCGGTCCCTGGCATCAAAAAAGGTTGAGAAACACTGATCTAGAGCATCCTTCACCCAGGATCAAGATAGCCACACAGATGGCATAAAGCCACATTTCCACATCCAACACAGCTTGGCCAGACTATAGAATCTGACCCACTATGTTTTCATGTGTGCTGTTTTAGGGGCCTTCAGTACATCCTTGTACCTGTCTGTATTTCTTTCACCCATGATAAGACCATTCCACTCCCTGGTCATCTCACTCATGAAATTCTATATTATGTTATGGTCTCTTTCATGTGTAGGGCAACTTCCTATGAGCTAGCCTAGATTCTGAATCCAGAGATCACCATTTCCCATTGTGTACATCTTTTCTGAAACACCAACTATATTGACCCCTCTCGCTAAAGCAAAACATTCCAGCTTCCCATGTTTGACTTTAACATTCTGGCTTCAGTATAAGGATTTGTACTTTTTACTACAAACAGATTAGGGCAGCCTTTCTTATTATCCCCATTTACTGTAGCTGAAACCTTGCCTTTGCTCAGATGGATGCCTGTACCACAATGTCCCTGACACTGCCAATCAGTAGTTCCTGGCGAGTTCTTCTCCAGCAAATTCATTTTGAAAAGAGGAAAAACTGGTGAAAGTAATTTGATGGTTCTAATTTTCAATCAGCTGCAGAATCCTTTACACAGATGTGGTAAAAGGCAGTCATGGGGAAGGGAGAGATTTCTAAGCTGGCTCCAGGAGCTGGTAGTTCCATTTCCAGCAAGGGATACTGGTTACAGTGTCTGCTCAGACTGACACATCTGATGCCCGCTGTAATGAGTGATAGCAGATGTCATGTAATCATATAGGCCTTTTCTGTACTAGGAGGCTAACCACACTAATTAGAACTCTTTTTAAGAATGGTGCTAACATAGGTTCATCAAGGTTTCCTTACCCACTGTGAATAGGCTTGATTGTGTTTTAAATAGTGTAACAAAGCATGTTTTAAAAAGCTGCTTCCGGGTCCTCTCTCTGGTGTAGCTTAAGGAGGGAATGTAAAGCAGGTGATTTTGTAACATACTTCAAGTTTAGGAGCGTGATGAGTGGAACTTTAAGAAGCATGTGTGTGCTTACCACACCTTTTAAGACCCAGGAAACTCTGGATGCAGACTTTGAAAGGATGGTCAGTAGAAAGAAGTTTCAGCAAGTTGGTTGATGACTAGCCCCAAGAAAGTAATAGGGCTCGGAGGTCTTTATAAACCCTCTGACTCTGCTAACTGGATTGTTTTGCTGTTCGAATCCATTTAGCTTCACAGGAGTTAAACTGAAATGCATGACTGGCCGATTGAATTTTGGGAATGGGGTTTTTTTTTATTCTGTCTATGACCTGTTAGAGACCTTCATTCAATAATTCACTCTTATTCAGAAATCTCCGAAAGGCTAGGATTTCCAAAAGCTAACGCCACAATTCTAGGATGTTGCTGATGACCCAGTCTCTGTTGTTAGAAAAAAATCAATAGATAAACGCCCAGAGAACAAGATCTATGACCTTGTGGGCAACTTTATTAAGTCAAAACTATGCCTTCAAGAGCTCATATTCCAGAAACATTTCCAGTTTCATATTCACATTGACAGTATCAGAGCCAATAAGTCTGCTCCAGGGAATGAACTCTGTAAAGCCATGGTTTTGAAAACTAAGTTTTTAAACTATATAGAGTTATCACACCATTCCAGAACTGATGTGCCCCGGCTTGCTTCCAATCCTTCACGTTACATAACTGAGACAAAACTACCAAAGATGAGGGTAGGTCGCAGGTTGCTTCCCACAACACTAGCATAACACAGCCTGAGGACCATTCCCCGGTATAATGAAGCTTGAGCGCAGGATTCATTGTCTAAAAGTTTAAGCTTTTCATCTTTGGACATTTGCACTTCCTCCTTATGGACTTCAGCCCACTGCTCAAAAACCTCTTGCTGTAAATTCTCCATCCTTTTCTGTGTGATCCAAGTAGAAGGATCCCTTCCTAAGAAAGTTTGTCTACAAGAGACACAAATCATCTACATAAGGTGCCTGCCTACAAAAAATTACTTTCACAGGAGTACCACAGGCAAGTCTGGGGTGGGGGGGGGTGTCACACCTTTAAAATGTAGTATTTCTAATTTGCAGAAAAGGGAAAAAAGTATTTCATGGCAACTCATGCCTCACAGCAATGCTTCAAAGGACAGAAATCAACCTTTAGTGTCACATAAGTCTCTCAGGACCTTTATCTCCTTGTCTAATACCATGTGTTCATTCTTGGAATATATATATACACACACACACACTAAAGTATGCTTAAAGGATTAAATTCTGTGGACTTGAGATAATGGAACTGTAAATAAGCCAGGACACCTAGAATTTAGTAGGTACACATTATCATAGCTTCAAAGTCAGCAAAATGTGCAAAAAGAAAACACATAAAAACACTCCAGAATTCTCTTACACTTAGCTTAGAAATTGGCTCTGAAGAATCCCACAGATTTTCAAAGATTTTTGTAATAAAGAGGAAAGAAAAGTTTATGTAACTTTTTTTAACCAGTTCTAGTTGCATAATGGTTTCATCTTAAGTGCAGAACATTTGAGACCCTCAGCCACCCAATCCTCTCTGCAAAGGCATTAAGGCCCCTTACTGAATGAGGGAGGCAACCTAGTGACAGAGGATGTTGAAAAAGCTAATGTACTCAATGCTTTTTTTGCCTCTGTCTTCACAAACAAGGTCAGCTCCCAGACTACTGCACTGGGCAGCACAGCATGGGGAGGAGGTGACCAGCCCTCTGTGGAAAAAGAAGTGGTTCGGGACTATTTAGAAAAACTGGACGAGCACAAGTCCATGGGGCCGGATGCACTGCATCTGAGGGTGCTAAAGGAGTTGACGGATGTGATTGCAAAGCCATTGGCCATTATCTTTGAAAACTCATGGCGATCGGGGGAGGTCTGGAAAAAGGCTAATGTAATGCCCATCTTTAAAAAAGGGAAGAAGGAGGATCCGGGGAACTACAGGCCAGTTGGCCTCACCTCAATCCCTGGAAAAATCATGGAGCAGGTCCTCAAGGAATCAATTCTGAAGCACTTAGAGGAGAGGAAAGTGATCAGGAACAGTCAGCATGGATTCACCAAGGGCAAGTCATGCCTGACTAACCTAATTGCCTTCTATGAGGAGATAATTGGGTCTGTGGATGAGGGGAAAGCAGTGGATGTGTTATTCCTTGACTTAGCAAAGCTTTTGATACGGTCTCCCACAGTATTCTTGCCAGCAAGTTAAAGAAGTATGGGCTGGATAAATGGACTATAAGGTGGATAGAAAGCTGGCTAGATCATCGGGCTCAATGGGTAGTGATCAACGGCTCCATGTCTAGTTGGCAGCCGATTTCAAGCGGAGTGCCCCAAGGGTCGGTTCTGGGGCCAGTTTTGTTCAATATCTTCATTAATGATCTGGAGGATGGCGTGGACTGCACTCTCAGCAAGTTTGCAGATGACACTAAGCTGGGAGGAGTGGTAGATATGCTGGAGGGTAGGGATAGCATACAGAGGGACCTAGACAAATTAGAGGATTGGGCCAAAAGAAACCTGATGAGGTTCAACAAGGACAAGTGCAGAGTCCTGCACTTAGGACAGAAGAATCCCATTCACTGTTACAGACTAGGGACCGAATGGCTAGGAAGCAGTTCTGCAGAAAAGGACCTAGGGGTTACAGTAGACGAGAAGCTGGATATGAGTCAACAGTGTGCCCTTGTTGCCAAGAAGGCTAACAGCATTTTGGGCTGTATACATAGGGGCATTGCCAGCAGATCAAGGGACATGATCATTCCCCTCTATTCGACATTGGTGAGGCCTCATCTGGAGTACAGTGTCCAGTTTTGGGCCCCACACTACAAGAAGGATGTGGAAAAACTGGAAAGAGTCCAGCGGAGAGCAACAAAAATGATTAGGGGGCTGGAGCACATGACTTATGAGGAGAGGCTGAGGGAACTGGGATTGTTTAGTCTGCAGAAGAGAAGAATGAGGGGGGATTTCATAGCTGCTTTCTTCTACCTGAAAGGGGGTTCCAAAGAGGATGGATCTAGACTGTTCTCAGTAATACCTGATGACAGAACAAGAAGCAATGGTCTCAAGTTGCAGTGGGGGAGGTTTAGGTTGGATATTAGGAAAAACTTTTTCACTAGGAGGGTGGTGAAGCACTGGAATGGGTTACCTAGGGAGGTGGTGGAATCTCCTTCCTTAGAGGTTTTTAATGTCAGACTTGACAAAGCCCTGGCTGGGATGATTTAGTTGGGAATTGGTCCTGCTTTGAGCAGGGGGTTGGACTCCTGAGGTCCCTTCCAACCCTGATATTCTATGATTCTATGATCCCATTTCAACATCCAGGAATCACATTATCCAAGTTCACCTGTCATCTTCTGGGTTTGAATGTACTGCTTCGTTCACTGGGTGAGTGATACAGGGCCAATAGAATGATTTCAATACAAGTTTATGAAGATCCTGAAGATTGTGTACATGTAAATGGAAATATTTCAAGCGTGGTTATGCTCAGAAAAGCAACCGAGCAAAGACAGCAACATCTGGCACAACAGATTGTCTCCCTAGGGTTGCTTCAAGCCTGCTGATATAAAGGAGACAAGGTGCAATTGCCTGCACAACCTGGGGTCACTGCATCCCCAGAGAAGCAAAACCAAAATCCAGACAGACCATGGGACTGGGACAAACCATTGTGATACTGAGTTTTTTCGAGGATGTTATTGATGTTCTGTGCTAAGGACTTATCTATCCATGTAAATGAAAAAGGCAGCATGGTGGCGAATTAGAAGGCTGGAGAATATCATAGAGTCAGAGCAGAAATGTAGTAGGAAGAGATATGGGAGACAGGACACCATGGGAAGCAGTATGCAATTAGAGTATAACATCCGGTTAAAATGGCAAACATTTTGCAGATAAACTCATACCCAATATACAGACAAAATGTGCATAAAGAAGATGAGCAATGGAGTGGCAGGGGCCATTCTGCTGAGGTGAAATGTGACATTCAAGTAACGTGGGTGGATAAACAAATCAGTGGGCTGCTGTGCAGACTCCATTTGAAGTCCAGTTCCTGGAGGCTGAAGGTGGCAGAGTGCTCCTTCCTTTGAAGCTAGGGCCTTCTATAGGCTTCCCACAGGAAGTCCAGAGGTGATAGAGCTGGGCCACATGGGTAGAGACCATTGAAACTTTGGCTGCAATGAAACAGGGAGGAGACAGACTCCAGTCTCTCCTCTGGATCTCTATTCCCAGAAATTATATTCCTACACAGTCAGTACTGTGTGAGTCTGTTTCCTTATTTACCTGTTCTCAAAATGAATTCTAGCTCTTTCTCTTCACTATAATTTTGTTTTACTTGCCCTCCTACAGTTGATTTCAGTGAGACTGCATATCCTACTAAAGGGTCTAAGTTCATAGGATCTAATTCTCCTCACATACTTCGGTGTAAGTCAGGGGGACTGCTTTGAACACAATGGAGCAACAGTGGTGTCAAAAAAACATATGAGAGGTGAATCATGCCCATCATTTTGTTCAAGGCTCATGGTCTGAGACCTGCTGCTTATCACCTCTGACTCCATTGCCACTCTTTGCTACTTCCAGTTGGGTTCTGTTTCTATTTACCAACACCAAGCACTGCCAGGCTATTTCTGCAGTTTCAGTCTTATTGGCAGAGGCAGTACCCTAGACCACATTTCCTTCCTGGAGATGTGCCACTTCTGCCCAAAGAGACAGTCAGTTCTTTAATAAAAACCTCTTGTTGGACCCCAAAGCCAGTCTCTCTTCTCAGAGCAATGCTGGCATTGTCTCCTGAAAGCAGCCTGTTTGACAGAATGGAATTTCCAAAGGAGCTGCTATTGTGTAAATTCCCTGCATGGGTTCCTTCCTTCCTACACTTCTAATCTCTTTAGTCGTAACAAACACAGGTTTTGTTTCTAATTCTCTGCTGACTCAGGCATGGTTTTTTTAATCTAAAAAGCCTGCCCATCCTTTTAATATCCCTGATGGCCCTACGCAAGCAGAGTATTGCAACAGCCTAACAAAACATGCCACATGGTGGTTTTCCCACTGAGCCAAAAGACAGTTGTACTCTCTGCTCCAGCCATGCTAACTAGGTGCTGTTAGCAACAGTTCATGGATTGTTTTATGGTAATAAAATATTTTGAATTCCATATACACTTATTATCCACTCACATGGCCAAGAGTGTTTCCTTTTAAAATACTTTTCATCCTCTTCCCACCTCTTTATTTCCTCTTCTCCAGCACTTTGAGCCTACATTTTTTAAAAAACATTTCCTCATTTCTGGTCTTTTATCTCTTTCCTCCATTTGCTTTGGCTGTGATTAATTCAATAGTTCAGCCCTCTATTATACTAATATCTCAATCAGTCGTCAATCATCTCTCTTCCAGATTTCAAGCATTATTACTGGGGGAGGGGTTCTTATTCCTCCAAATGATGCCCTTCTCCTTTCCTCCCACCCCCTTTCATCATGTATATCTTTTACATCACTGACTTCTCTTCAATTAGATGGTTGGTGGGCTGTGGTTTGCAAGACTTACTATAAAGATTCAACTAAAAGAAGCCCAGTCTCATTTTATCAGTCAATTGCTAGATTTCCTATGCATGTGCCTGTATAAGTCGGTATGTATGCCTCATTATAGTAGTAAGAGACCCTGCAGTTCAATAGCTCATACAGATGGCATCCTGCTTTACAGTTCCTTGCCGGTATTTGTTGTTCTTTAAACCTCAGAAAGTTCAGCAGTTCATTTCAGCTAAGTGCCTGGATTTGGAATATTTATTTTGATTCAGGAACACTTTGTTATCAATCTGTTTGAATTAAGCAGTCACAGGAAAACTGATGGACAAAAAAACCAAACCCCTTAAGTTATGGGCTGCAAAGTTATAAGATATAATCAATGTTGAGAATTCTCCGCACCCAGATGTATTAGATGGTTGACCATAGTGGAATGAAATAAATGTATAGAGAATTGCTTGGGTGACAGTTGGATGCTATCTTGGGTATAATGAGATAGGTGCTTACTGACAATGAGCGTGGTGCATATGTGTAGTCAGTTTCCTTTTATCTCCAGTGTTTCCTGTCTTATGTTAAACATCCAGTATGATGACCAATTCCATTGTAAATTCCACAAATGTGCTCTAATGCAGGGAGAAGAAGAGATGTAACTAACCACCACACAGACACTTCAGATTTGGCCATTAATGAGTAAACCGTTTTGATAGCACTGTAAATAGTGTGGAGAGTGAAATGTCAAACCAGCTCAGAGGGAGCAGTTTGAGGACGTTGTGGAAATCGTTGCTAAATCAAACTCATTTATGAGAGTAAGTTTATAGGTATTAGGAAAGTTAAACATTTCACTAACAAGATGCAAATGATTGCACAGCGGTTGGATTGCACAGCCTGTAAATATAAGGTGACCACTTTGGAATGACATGTATTGTATTTAGTGGAAGTGTTTTGCTAAAGAATTCCAAGCAGAAAAGAGATCATTTTTGGAATACACAAACTTTCTGCAGCTGATTCTTGTCCCACAGTGAAAATACACACCCAGCATTTCATCATTGCCTTCAATTATATGTCTACACTGCTGCCTCCCACCTCGCAGGGCCCTAGGGCCCAGGCTACTGCCCAAGCCTGAGTGTCTACACTGCAATTAAACAGCCCCTTCTCCTGAGCCCCGTGAGCCCGAGTCAGCTGGCACAGGCAGTGTAGTCATACCCCCTGTGGGACTGATTCTTAACTGCCTTGCACCTTGTGTAGTCATTTACACTCATGCAAAATGCTGCCATTCAGACATGGTATCTTATTACTCCCACTGTGCAGTGAGGGAAGGAAGAAATGAGCCAAGGTATTTAGACTCTCTCCAGTTGCACTGGGGCCTTTCCTATGAACTGTCTGTTTAATCGTTGAACTGGAATTCCTGAAACTGCAACCCTTGTCTCATTTATGTGGCTCCTTGGGAAACAAAAATACAGCGTCCAGGAGCCCAGTGTCTTCATTAACCAGTGGTAATTGGTGTTGCTTAATTCAATTAAAGGGGCAATGTGAAGTCTCCTTTTGCTCACATGACATGTTTTCATGGGATTGCCAACAAAAGCTAAGGGCCTAATGCTACTCCCATTGAATTTGTTACCAAATCAATAACAAAACTCCCATTGACTTTGATAGGAATCCTGCTCTCATTAAAGGTGCAGCCTACAGGTGCAACCTCATTGACATCAATGAGATTCTATGTGACCAGAGTAGGTGGCAGATGGGAATCTAAATTAGCACATAATTTCAATACCTGCTTACAGGTGTGACATATTTTTAATTAGAGTTAAAATGAGCAGAAACAAAGACTGATGAGAAGTTTGTTCCCTAAACTATTTCCAAAGAACCTGGAAGACTTGTTGATGTCAGGTGAAATACACCATACAATTTAGATTTGATTAACAGTCTCAGCTCGGAAGCAATCCAGAAAACTGAGGTGAGCTGTAACTTGAAATGACGCTCATGGATAATGGCAGCTTCTCCTAGTTAATTTTTACAAGGCAGTTAGGGGAAATTCAAACAGCAGCTGTCTGACTGTATCTGGTTGATTTAAAATTGTTAAGAAGCAGTGAGTTTTCAGTCCCATCACTACCATCCTATCCTCCTTCATCAGCACAATTGTTCAGTCAAAAAATAATTTAATACAAATTTTAGAGGAATGTCCAGTTAATCAAAATACAGAATACCACAGCATCACCAGCACAATGCTGTAATTCACCATTGTAATGTTTAATTCTGACACTTCATCCTCAAGACAGAGAGATTAACAAGAAGAGAAAATGGATTATTACCATGACAAAGATTTTGACAGCACAGGGAAAGAGGCATATTATTAACCTGTTGTCAGCGCAGTGTTCAGATAGTGAACTGGTGTTAGTCCCCTAATAATTATACTCTACATTCTGCATGATTCACAGTGCCCAAAATCATCTGAGCCATTGCTTGGTTTTGTCTTTGGCTGAAAACTGTCCCTTTCCCAACAGTACCTGAATAATCAGGAACACAAATTTAGTAGTGCAGCTTGCACAAACTATTAAAGGATCAGTGTAAGCATAGTTGAAATAAATGGAAAATGCAGATATTTCAAGAAAGGGTCTCTTAATTCTTTGCCCAAAAGAAGTCCTGTTTATAGGTACAGCATCCAGTTAATGGGAAGAGGATCAGTTCTCAAGCAAGTACAGTTTAGTGCTTTTTCTTGATATGAAAAGAAACAGTTTATTCACTTAATCTTCAATTCTGCTTCACTTCAGAACTCAGTCCTTCTAGGTTGACACCCATTGAGATAAACACCTATCAAGTGGTAAGTTATCATACATTACTGTAGAACACAGTTTTTGATTTTTAAGCGGGGGTCACTTGAGTTGGAGTTTGAGGGTATATTCAAGTGACTGTTCAGTCTGGGATCAGGTTACTTTCATTTTCCCCATAAATAGCATTGTAAAATCAACATTACAGTATTTATTTATTCTTGTAGGCAAAATGTTGGAGCATGTAGATTAGTGTATGACTGGATCAGTGTATAAGCACTTGGGGAATAAGCTACATTAATAGAAATTTCTTAGTAAAAAAATATATTTATTTCACAAGACACTGGCGGTTCCTATAAATAGAGATCTGTTTGCTGCTGAGATCTAAGGGAGTCCCAGAAAGATGATCAGTTCTGGTCACATTTCTCCTTGTTCTATAACTACTAGTGATCTGTACTTCAGAAACTGCTACATCTGCTAGGTGTCATTTCCACTATTTTATTTAGTCTATGATGCTGTTTTCCAGAACAAGGCAATAGTGAGCTATATTCATCCCTGAAGTCATACCATTTAACTGTGGGATTAATTGGGCCTAGCATGTCTGGCTACATGAATCAGCTGGGCTCTCAAACGAACAAACAAAAACAACTTTGGACAAAACTCTGGGGATCTTGCTGTTAGCAATTAAAATTATATAACCCATTCCCTGAAGCCTACGTTTAAATTCACTCTGCTTATATATTATATCCCTTCTCCCCAACAGTTGTCTGTATTGTCTGTTTAATTGCCAGTTCTTTGAGGCAGGCACTTTTAATCTATGTTTGTACAGTTATTTATACAATGGGGCCCTGATCGTGGTTGGGGTCCTTAGGCCCACCTGACTATAAATAATAATAAAATGCATTCTCATGTATGTTCATATGAGATTCTTCCTCTCAAACAATCAGCCGAATAACCCAGATTAATTCTTCTGAAAAACAGTGTAGCTATATGTCCAGTGACCGAGAAAACATTTTACCGTTAGGTATCTGGAAAAACAGTCCTAGTAAGCCCCCTCCTAGAGATGAAAGAGTTAACCGGGATCATCCCATAAACATGTCTAAAGAAGAGAGATGATTCTTTGGTGGTGGTTCTGCAATGAGGAGGAAGAGCTATTATATAACCACATACAAGATCTAATTATAGTTGTATATTTAGATGGTAGGCTCTTTGGAGTAGTCTGTAGCTACATCTACACCACCAGGTGCTTGTGTGCGCATACTCACATTAGCTCTCATTGAGCTAGTGCAAGTATAAATAGCAATAGCAGCGGTAGCATGGATAACAGCAGACATCTGAAACCATCTGAAACGGGTGGGTATCAGTACTGGGTTTACCATGGAGCCGGGCCCAGAGTCAGAAGGGGCCCTGGCCAGCTGAGCTGGCCAGGAAAGTTGCCCCCACCCCGCTCTGCCCCGCCCCGCCTCTTCCCACCCTTGCTCCGCCCCAGCCCCGCCCCCCACTCCACCCCTTCCCCTGAGCTACGTCCCAGCCGAGGAACTGCAGCAGGGGTCAGGCCCACCCTGCACTCACCGGGCGGCACGAAGTGGAGCGACACGGCCCCTGCCCGCGCCGCTCCACTCAGCTGGCTCCCAGCCGTGCCGCCAGTGAGAGCCTGGGGAGCAGAGCGGAGTGGGCTGGGTCTCTCCACTTCCCGCTGCCCCATGAGCTCCACCAGCTTGTGCTGGGAGGCGGTTTCCTCCCTGCCCCCCCAAGCCTGGGGAGGAGATGGAGCGGTGAGGAAGGGGCATGGGATGGGGAAGAGAAGGGATAGGGGAAGCAGGGGCCCAGCATGTGGATCCCCCCTTGGCAGCAGCTGGGGCTCCCCTGTTAAGCAGGCCCATCAAACCCTCACCCTGACGAGCCCCAGCTCCCCTGCATCTGTACCACCCCGATGAGCCCCCTCAGACCCCCTCCCCACTGAGTCCCAACCACCTACACCTGGACCCCCACCCAAATGAACCCCACCTCCCCTGCACCCAGATCCTCCCCCCAGCTGAGCTCCAACCACTTTCACTTGGTCCCCCTGCAGACTCCCATTACCCCTGCACCTGGAACCTCCCTGGTCATCCAGATCCCCCACTGAGCTGCCTGCACCCAGATTGCCCCCCACAGACCCCTCTTACCCCCATCTGGATCCCCCCACACTAATTCCCTCTGCACTTGGATCTTGCTGCTGGGCTGAGCCTCCCTGCCCACATCTGGTGTGCCTGGCGCAAAAGGGGCAGGGCCCCAGGGTGTTTCTGTGGCAGGCCTGGCCCTTGTGCTGTGTCAGGGTCAGGTTCAGTCTCACTGCCAAGTCCCTGTCCCAGGGGGGCGGGGGAGGCTGCAGGGTATTCTCCCACCTCCATGCAGCCAGTGGCCTGTGCTCTCCACTGCCATGGTGGAGCTTCCACATTTATTTATTGTTAAAAAAAAATTGCAGAATTTTAAAATATTATGCACAGAATTTGATGCAGAATTCCCTAGGAATATGGGGCGCTGTACAGCTGTGATGGGACTGTGAAGGGGGTGCTGAACAGTAGGGGATCTGTGGGTGGGGGAACTGGGCAGGGAGTATGGTGTGCAGGGTGCTGTGCAGTTGTGGTGGGCGGTCAGCAGGAGGGGTCTCTGGGCAGAGGGTGCTGGGCAAAGCGGGTCCAGGGGCATTGGGCATAGGGATCTGTGGGGGAGGTCTCTGGGCGAGGGGGCGCTGGGCATAAGGGCAGGGCACTGGGCAGGGGGGCAGTGTGGAAGGGGCACGCTGGCAGCGCAGGGCTGGGCGGGCCAGTGTGCATCTAGCAGTTGTGGGTTTGTAAACAGTGCCCTTGTGCTGGGCTGAGTGGGGCCACTCCTGCTGCGCTGCGCCTCATTGCCCCCAACCGGCCCCTCACTCTGTGGACCACCCCCCATCACATGCCCTATTTCCCCAATGGGGCCCACAAATATGTTTGGCGCTGGGCCCACAGAAAGTTAATCCGGCCCTGGTGGGTATGTACTTGGCATAGCTCAGCCAGGCCTCCGCTGCTGCTACCCAGGCTGCTGCAGCTACACTGCTATTGATACTGGCCCTAGCTCAATAAGAGCTCAGAGGAGTATGTGTACACAGACGGGGTGTGTTTATGCAGTGCCTAGCACAATGAGGCCCTGATCTTAGTTGGGATTTCTAGATACTACTGCAATATTACAATGACAGTTGCAGGTAGGCTTTTTGTTTGTTTGTTTAAACTTTTCTTCTTCTTCTGAGAACAAATGGGAAAGAGAAAGAAGTTTTATAATAACTCATGAAAGCTTCTGTGAAAATAGGGAGCTACCATTTTCATGGATTATAAGAGAGGAGCGCGTCGTAGGCTGTTCAAGAGACAAGTTTTCTCTGGGCTATGGGCCTAGCATAGAGCTGCCACCTTCCCACTGATATCATCGTGTTCTTTCCTAGACAGGAGAGTTCACACCCAGCTACTAGCTGATCCACTGGCTCATTGCGCTGAGGCTGAATCCTAAAAGATATTGCTCCACCATCATGATGCCTTGCCCTGTAATCGTGTCGGCTTGGATGCCTGGTATTAGGGTTCCATTCGATGTAACTAGGAGCATTGCTTTCCTTGCATCATTTTTAAATGGCACTGCACTGCAATATACCTAAATCTGTATTCTTTTGGAAGCAGCAACAGCTGACAGAGTTCTCATTTCATTGTTATAGCACCACACCCTTAAAGTTAAGGCAATAACATCAGCCTTAATAGTCAGAAATAGTAGGTTCTCACTTTGAATTAAACAGTAAGAGAAGAATGAAAGAGATGCAACTATTATAACACTTTTTTCCAATTTACTTTAGCCAGAAAGAAGAGAAAGATTAACTAGAGATAGATAACAGTAACGATTGTGCAATTGTCTTTATATATCACATTGATTAGACTACCCATAATTCCATCAGCGCCATACATAGCCCCATCAGCATATAGCACCATAGATGGCTATGAGTGGCAAAGAGAAAAAAGTATGTGATGTTCTTATAGAAAACCATCCTACTACAAATTTCCCAGATCTGCAAAATACATGAGGTAACAGTTTAACTTTTTAATGCTTATCCTCAGCGTATGAAGTAAATATGGACCAGAAACACAATATTATCTATTCATAAATGTAGGTAAAGCCATCAGTGAATTAACAGAGATTAATGACAGGTTGTGCTTCATTCTTGCATGCACGCTTTGACTGTCAGTGAAATATTTAGTAATGTTGACATTTAAATAATCATAATTAGGCTTCAGAGTGAACATTGTATTCAGATGAATGGGACAGTTCATACCTCTCAGCTATCACTTCAATATGTGATGCCTGCCAGTGTCTGAAGACATCACTGCATCAGCTACACATGTTCATGATTTTGAAGGTTCATTTCAAACTATAAGGACTAGACACTTAGACAAAAAAACCATCTTAGATTCTGGAACAAGAAATGATAGTCTCCCCCCCGACACACACAAAAAAGGGAACCAGTTTATCAAGCTGCTTTGTGCCAGCCCAAATTCACCTCAGCTGAAGGTCTCTACACATGTATAAAACATTCAAGAGCAAGGATGGCTTAGTTGCTAGAGAGCCTGTGACTTGGAATACCAGCCTTCAGTTCGCTGCTCACAGGTTTCCCCTGTGATCTTGGGCAAGTCACTGAGGCTTTCTGTGCCTCAGCTCCTTGTTTGTAAAATGGTGCTAATAATATTTCCCTACTTCATATAGGTGTTGTAAGGACAAATACATTAAAGATACCATTGGGGCCAGATAGCTACCTTAGATAGACTTGGTTCTCCTCTCCTGCACTAATGTAAGTCAGAAATGGTGAAAGGGCAAGGAGAATCAAACCCTGTATTGTATCCAACTTCGGTGGTGGCATTCCATATTGGAATAGAGGCAAACGATGGCAATCCATGGTGATTCTTTAAGAGAGCACCATTATACGTGTGAGAGTTCTCACAAGGGGACTCAGAGGAGAAGTATCATCTGGTAAAAACAAAAGATGCATCTTTTAAAAAGTTAGATCTATATAAAGTTGATTAAATGAATTGCCTTGACAGCAGCAATGATCTGTTGCACCATCATGCTGAGTCGTGATTCACCAACCCATGATGCTGTGAAATTCTCAGCGTACAGGATAAAAGCTGGTTGTTACCTGCAACCCAGCACCTGATGAGGAAGCGCTAAGCGTCCTACATGTGAGTATATAGAGAGAAGTTACTCTTAATTGCCATTAATCTCAGTACATACGGTGTGAATCCAACTGTGAGGCAATAGGAAAGTAGCTCTCCTCAGCCCAGGTTAGTTATTCCACTCTCAAAGTAGTGTGCAAAGTTACTGGAACTACCCCTCACAAGAAGTGTCCCTTTGAAATCCACCATTAGAACTTAGCCGTGGGCAGCAAAGCTGTCTGGAAATCAGATGGTTGGTTGTTGTTTTTTCCTGGATATTCAGTTTATACAGTATGTGCAGCTGAAACCTATTATACTTGATTTAAAGTGACAATTGATAACAAGTTGTATCCAGACTATTATTGAACATAATTATTCAACAGAAGCCATACTGAATCAATTAATCATACACTGAATGTTTATTTAGTGCAACTCCAACTCTTGGGAAAAAAACATTCACATTTCTGATTAATAGATTGTTATACAGTTTAGTTTACAATTTGTTGCACAGCAATACTTTCATCAAACTCACTGAAGAAGTGTTATGTCTTTCTCCATTAGCAGCAAATTAAAATGATTTCATTTGTTTCAAATGAAAAGAAGTCATTTGCAGGGGGAAACAAAACAGATTTGTTTTAATAAACTTAGATCAGGGATTGGCAACCTTTGGCATGTGGATAAGCACCCTGGCAGGCTGGGCCAGGCCGGTTTGTTTACCTGCCACGTCCGCAGGTTTGGCCGATAGCGGCTCCCACTGGCCGCGGTTCGCTGCTCCAGGCCAATGGGTGCTGCGGGAAGTGGCGCGGGCCAAGGGATGTGCTGGCCGCTGCTTCCTGCCCGCCCCCATTGGCCGGGAGCGGTGAACCACGGCCAGTGGGAGCCGCGATCGGCTAAACCTGTGGACGCGGCAGGTAAACAAACTGGCCCCCCCCGCCAGGGTGCTTATGCTGGCGGGCCACATGCCAAAGGTTGCCGATCCCTGACTTAGACATAACTATAAAGTTCTTTCCAATGACACTCACTCTTCCTCCAGTATAAAGTTATGGCAGGCAGATCTCCTATGTACTAGGGTCAGATGTAATTACACCAGTATCACAACTTATTTTTATAATGTTGACCCTTTTTGACCTGAGCGGCTAGTCTAAGTTCAGGACATGAGGATGTTCCAGCTGGAAGCAGAAATTGATGGAGTCTGGTATTTTCTTTGATGCAGTCTTGATTAGGACTTTGTACATTCCTTGTAAATACTTCTCTGAACGCAGGAGGAACCAAGAACTGTTAGGAATCAGTGCCTGCTGCAGAGCCAGTCTCTGGGCAACCTAACGATCACAGCTGACCTGTAGTAGACTGCCAGACTGACTACGTCACCTGTTTGTTGGAAAAATCAGCAGACCAACTCTAAAGCCCAGCAGCGGTTCAGCAGCTGCTCAAAGAATTCATCTACAGTTGTAGCTCCTGCACTTGTTTGTTCCCAGCCCTGCCCCTGCCTTACCTCACACCAGGTAACTCAGCTCTGCCCCTTGGTTCTGATTCCTGACTTCTGGCTCTGGCATCTCGCCTCTGACTCCAGCTCTAACCCTGGGCACCAATTCCTGACTACCAACTCCTGCTCTCACCCCTGGGCATGACTCCTTCTCTAATGTAGTCCCGCAAGCTTACGCCATATCACCTTCATCTCCAACCCCTGCTCCTGTGACCTGACCAGTTCAATGGCAATCGAGACAAATTTTACAGGTTCCTAAATCAGTGTTGGCTCCTATTTCTGCTACACCCGCAGTCGTATCTCGCTGACCAAGCCTCAGCAGGATTGATTATCAGCTTGCTTACTCAGAAGGCCCTTGCTCAGGTGGCTCCACTCCAGGAAAATCAGTCCCGCTTCTGGGATAATTTGACGACTTTGTTCAAGCTACGGTGATGATCTTCAATGCATGCGGCCAAAACTGCACTTCATGTGTTGTGGCAGAGATGCTGGCCAGTGGCTAAATATGCAGCAGAGTGCCAGCGCATAGTAGTAGATACTGAATGGAATGAGGGTGCCCAGCATTATCATTTGCGGCTCAGCCTTAATGATGATACTAAAGATGAACTGGCATGGGTGGAATCCCCATCTGGCCTGGTCGCCTCAGTTGACCCATGCATCAAGATCACTGACTGCCTGACCAAACACCGCCAAGGAAAAAGATGTTTCTGCCGACTTCCCCCAGCCCAGCTGGCTCTGTGTCGTCCATCCATCCGCACCCCTACTCTCCCAGTCACCAGTCCCTTCCCTGTCGCTGAAACCCTTCAAGTTGATCAGGTCTAGCCCCGCCTCTCTGACATGGTCAGAGAAGAATCAACACCAGGCATCAGGCTTATGCCTATACTGCAGGGCACAAGAAAGCTTTGCATCAAGCTGCCCTGCCAAGGTCCAGTCTGTGCCCTGGTCAGTAAACATGAAACCCTAACTCCAGTCGTGGGATCAGAGCTGGATTGGTGCCCTTCCCCTTTCCCCAGCAGCTCACACCAACACATCTCCAATTCCCCCTCTCTGGCTCTGGCACCCTTTGGTGCCTGACTCAACCCAGAGGTGCTGGTGGACTCAGGTGCCTCAGGCAATTTCATAGATCTGGCATTCACCCGAGCACAGAAGACACCCACCCAGCATAAGCCCCCCCACCCCCAAATTAGTGGAGTCCATAAATGGGTCACTCATTTTGTCAGGACCAGTCACCCACCAGATAACCCTTTGAGACATCGAGAAACCCTCCCGTTTGGGCTAATTTGTGCACCGACTCAAAAGCTCTCTCTTTCTAGCTTTATCCAGGGTCACATTCTTCACAGGCTACTGTGCATTATTCTCTCGGTCCGTGTCTGTTCTCAGTTTCTGTATGTTCTCTCTTTATACATACATACATAGACACACACACACACACACACACACACACACCTCTACCCAAAACAATATTCATCCAAAAGCTCCCGGGCTGCACTGCTATAGCACTTTAATGAAGATGCTCTACACTGAGGGGAGAGAGAGCTCTCCCATTGTTGGCGTAGTTAATCCACCTCCCCCAGAGGCTTGCTGTCTCTAGCACTAGGCTGATACCTGAAGCCAGTTGAAGACTTTGCTAATCTTCTTGGTGCAGATAGCTATGAAATGCTGAAAAACTTTGTGCACTGCTTCTTTAAATATCTAAGAATTCTGCAAGCCTTGCTTTTCCGCTGTCTTCCACCCTGGGTATTCAGTTACACCTGTGCAGAAAGTGAAACATGGTTGTTGAATTCTGTTAACTGTCTTACACCTGGTTTACACAGGTGTCGGTGGCTACACAAGTGCAGACTTACAGAAAACTTTGCCTGAGTGCAAAGAACAGCAATTTTGTTCTGACTATTGCTGAAGCTTGTAACAGAAGAGGCGCGTGCACACTGCTCTCCAAGGGAGACTTTACATTTGTTCTCTCTTGTTTTTCCAATATTTAAATTAAAGATTAGTCAGATACTTTCAATCTTATTTTTTTTTTTTGTTAATGGGAAAAATGCTGGTTTTTTGATTTCTTAAAGGTGACCTGTGGAAAAGAGAAAATGGGGATTGCACCCTACTTTGCTTCTTTATGATGTATATGGGTAAAATATCACAGTCTCCCAAGAAA